>NC_080180.1:11877369-12177369 GCF_950295315.1 Erinaceus europaeus | reverse complement strand
TGCTATACCTCTGAGCTACCAGCCCGGCCACCTGAGGTCTTGTTTGGGGCTGTTATTGCCACCAAGGTTGTGGCTGGGGCTTGGTGCCTGGCCCCTTCTTGATTTCTTTTTAGTGTTTCTCTGCCATCCATTCAGTGCCCTGTGCAAAAATTCCGAGAGCCATTTTTTGAATTTTCCTTCTCTTTCACCACATCTGAAATATTTTCGTAATATTTCTTGACTCATTCATTTTACTTTCTTGTCTTCACCACTCCAATTCAAACTTGGTCTGGCAGTTCTGTAACAACCATTACTATTCACCTGGAATTCTCTCTTGCCTTTCTAAAGGCCACATTCCATGATGTGACAACAGTCACCTTTCTCAGATGTAAATCTGACATTATGTCCTTTCCTGACCACATGTTATGCAAATTGAAGAAACTGACTTCATAACCAACCACTTGGCAGAGAAAGGCAAAAAGATGCAACCAACTCTAAGAAGTGAAGAAATGAAGTTTCGACTGAAACTTTGAGATACCATGATTGTGTCTGAATTTCCCACTATCTCATCTATGAAAAAGACTCATTTTTAAATAACACACTTGTTTATGTTTAAATAAAGTAGATTTTAGGCTTATTTTTACTAGTGATTATTAAAAGTTTAATATTATTTTTTTAAAAAGGTTTAAGATTGCAAGATTCCAGGATATATTTCCACACCGCATGCACCACTGAAATTCTGTGTTCACACCCTCCCAATGATCCATAACTACCATAGCTACATGGCTGTTCTTACAAAGTCTTTAAGGCAGTTTTTTTTTGTTTATTTTTACAAGTTTGTGTATTTAATTGAGTCTTCAAATGAGTAAAAACTATCTAGTAGTTGTTTTTCATCTCTTTACTTCACTAAGCATAACCACATCTAATTCCATCTATTCTATCCCAAAGGACACAATATCTTTTTATTACAGAGTAGTATTCCATGGAATATATATTTCATAGCCTCATGAACCAGTCATCTGTTGATGGGCATCTAGGCTGCTTCCACTCTTTGGCTGTTATAAACAATGTAGCTGTGAACATAGGAATGTGTATGTCCCTTCAATTTAGTGTTTTCATGTGCTTTGAATAAATGTCTAAGAGTGATGGTGCTGGATCATAAGGCATTTCCATTTTGCTTGTTTAAAGACTCCCCAGTCTTCCACAGGGGTTGCACCAGTTTGCATTCCCACCTACATTGTAACAGAGTTCTCCCCCCTTTTTTTTCTTCACAATCTCACCAACACTGACAATTCCTGTTTTGTTGATGTAGATCATTTTAACAGATGCAAGGTGGAATCTCATTGTAGTTTTAACTTGCATTTCTCTTATGATAACTGAAGTGGAGCATTTCTTTAGAAATGGGTCATGTCTGTCTCTTCTTTAGAAAACTGTCTAATTCTTTGGCCCACTTTTTATTGTTTTTTTGTTTTGTTGTTGTTGTGCTGTACCAGTTCTTTATAAATGTTAGTCACTTGTCAAATGTATGATCGGCAATATCCTCTCCCCTTTACTGGGTTGCATGTTTATCATTGCATACTTTACTTTCAATGTGCAGAAGATTTTTAGTTTGATGTAGCCCTGTGTATTTAATTATGTTTTTCTTTCACATGCCCATCAAGTGGGGTCTCCAAATATATATTTAATGTTAAGGTCCTGTATTCTTTTACTGATGTTTTTTTCAGGTCGATTATCTAGGTCATTGGTCTATTTTGAGTTAAATTTGTTCCAATGGTGGTCTAGTAGTCAGTTTTCCCAGCACCATATCTTGAATAGAGCTTCTTTGCCCACTTGAATAATTTTGGCCTCTTTGTCATATATTAGGTTGTCACATATGTGTAAGTTTATTTCTAGACTCTTGATTCTGTTCTCTTGGTTCACGTGTCCATTTTTTATTCCAGTACCACACTGCTTTAATTACTTTTGTTTTGTGGTATAAACTGAATTTGGGGAGTATGATACCCTCCTTATTTTTTTCTTTTTCCTCAGAATTGCTTTGGCTCTTCCTGGTTTCTTGTAATTTTATACAATTTTTTTGAATAAGTTACTCTCAATTTCCTTGAAATACATAATTACAACTTTAACAGACATTGCATTATATCTGTAGATGACTTTTTGGTAGGAAAACCATTTTAATAATATTTATTCTTCCAACCCATGAACACAGGATATTCTTCTATTTCTCTGTGTTATCATCGATTTCTTTTTAGCAATTTTTTATACTTTTTTTAATGTAAAGACCCTTTACCTCATTTGTTAGAATCACTCCAAGAGCATCTTATTTGGGGATTGGTTGTAAATGGGATTGATTCCCTCAATTTTCTTTCTTCTAACTCATCATTTGTATGTAGAAATACCACAAATTCATGTGTATTGATTTTGTATCTTTCCACTTTACTTAATTTATTAATTATTTCCAGTTGTTTTGTGGTAGTGTTTTACCTAGGATATATACATATATATTTTTTATTTATCCAGATATAATCTCATGTCATCAGCAAATAATAATGGTTTTATTTATTCATTTCCAATCTGTATTCTTTGACATTTCTTTCTTGACTTACTGTGCCGGTCTGGTGAGGGCTATGTTGAATAGTATTGATGATAGTGAACAACCTGTCTAGTTCCAGATTTTAGGGGAAAGCATTCAGCTTTTCCCCACTGAATATGTTGTTGTCAATGGGCTTGCTATATATGGCCTTTATTATGCTAAGGAATTTCCCCCTTATTCCCAATTTTTAAGGGCATTTGTTATAAGCTAGTTATTTTGAAATAGTTTTAGACTTATAGAAAAGTTGAAAAACTAATACAAAGCTAATACAGACCCCTATTCTATATTCCCTTCTTCCTTGACTTATTGCACTGCCATGCTTTCTCTAAAATCTAACAGTCAACACTGGTATTCTTTTGTTTGTTAAATTCTAGAATTTATTTATATTTCATCTGTTTTCACACTGGATTCTTTTCTCTGCCATGTACTACAACCTATACTGTCACAACAGTGCTATTCTTAACACTCTTATTGTTAAGCAAATGAGTTGCTGTTAGTTATTAAAAACTTAGTTTAAGACAATTTATTTGGTTGAACTACTCAAGCAATATACTCTTAGGAAACAGAGGGAAAGCAATACTAGAAGGGTAAATAAGTAAAACAATTGACAATGGAAGTGGAAGCAAGCATATTGGGGTGTGAGATTATAGGCTGGGAGGGGGTTGACTTTAGGTAGACACAAACATGCATTTTATTTTAAGAATGGCTATTGATTGCATAGATAGTGATGGAGTTACAATGTGTAAATCCAAAATGGTGTACCATTAAAGATATGAGTAGCACTGCTCATATCTGCAGATTTTTATAGATACTCTTCATGTGGCATTTGGCATTGGTCTGGGGCTGGGAAAAGGCATCTCAGATTTATAAAAAAAAAAAAAGTATTTGGCTACTGCCTTGCAATGATAGTATTTTTTTTGACTAATATGAAATTTATGGTGGACCACAGACAGTTGAATGTCGTATTTCAGTTTTCAAGTAAGTGTCCTCAAGTCCTAAACGGGGCAAATATAACTTTCTAGCAAAGTTATAACAGTGAAGCAGGTCTGCAGGTGTCTTATCTTTCTCTCCCCCTCTCTGTCTTCCCTTCCGCTCTCCATTTCTCTCTGTCCTATCCAACAACGATGACATCAATAACAAGAACAATAATAACTACAACAATAAAACAGCAAGGGCAACAAAAGGAATAAATAAATAAATAAATATTCAGAAGAGGAAGAGGAGAAGGAGGAAGAGGAGAAGCTGCTGCTGCTGAGGGAATCAGTGTCCTTGTCCGCTTCCCTGGAAGTGTCAACTATTATCCCTTGCAAGGGCCAGGGTGTTAAATGAACGCTTTCACTTTCTATTTCCCTGGGAAAATATTGTGTGGTTACAGGGACATTAGAAGAAGATTCTATAAATAAATTCCCTTAAACAGATGAAACATAGTGAAACATTTTTTTCTTATAATTTTTTTCTTTTTCTTTTTGCCTCCAGAATTTTTGCTAGGGCTCAGTGCCTGCACTGTGAATCCTGCACTGTGAATCCAACACTGTGAATCCATTGTTCCTGGCGGCCTTTTTCTTTTCTTTTCTTTTCTTTCTTTCTTTCTTTCTTTCTTTCTTTCTTTTTTTTTTTTTTTTTTTTTGTCTTGGATAGGACAGAGAAATTAAGAGAGGAGTGGGGCATAGAGAGGGAGAGAGAAAGACAGACACCCATAGAACACCTTTACTGCTAGTGAAGCAAACCCCCCTCCAGAAGGTGTGAAGTGTGAAGCTGGGGGGTGGGGTGGGGGGTTGGTTTCAAACCATGAGGGATCCTTCTGCGTGCCCTTGCATTTTGTCCTATGTGTGCTTAACCCGGTGTGCCATGCCCAACCCCTTTTTCTTTTAATTTGTATATATGTCGAATGTTTGTGGGTGCGAGAGTTTTTTGTTTGTTTTGAATCAAATCCCCCACTCTAGTATAATGTGCCATTTTAAAGTGAAGGTTTTTTTTTCCCAAGTAAATTGGAAGCACACATTAAAAGTAAGTTATCCTAATATTGCAGTTCCTGTTGTTATTATATCAGTGAATATAGGTGAAGTTAGTAAGTTTTTTTTTTTTTAATTTTTGCCAATTACTGTGTCCTGTAGCATCTGTTTTAGTTTACTATCAAGTTTACTTTGGGTAGGTGTATACAATACAATAACTGTTAGAAAGCAGTAGAGACATAAAAATAAGACCAGTAAGGATGTTCCTTTTCAATATAAAATGTCAGTAGCTTTCTCTTAATTATTCATACTTTTAGTGTTTGTAGCTAAAGTTGTAATTAGAAAACAGCAAGGATCAAGACTTTTTTTTTTCCTTATTAGAATTAGATTTCATCAATATGCCTGGGGATTAGAAAAGCCCAAGTCATGAAGCAGTCCAATAGGTTCACAGAAAATTCTGTCCTGTTGTCAAATCAATTTGAGTTTATTAGGCACTTGTCATAACAATATTAATTATAAATTAGATCATTTTCTATTCTTAAGAACAGTAAAAGTAATTAAATTGGTGTTTCATTAGTTGATGAACAGTCTGAAAGAGCATTTCTTTTAGAAAATCATGGTGTATTATTCTTTCATCTTATAAATAAGTGCTTTGAAAAAAATGGAGTTGAATAAAATGTAGATCTAACAGAACAAGTTAATTTTATTATGAGTATTGACTTGATTTGATTAGTAGACTTTACTTATTTCAAAGATGTGCAGTCAGCTTGGAATTTAAATTTAGGAATTTTGTTTTCTACATGAGACTTTAATTTGAAGAGATATTTAGATGAATTAAGGATAGAGTCATGATATTACCTGTTGTACAGTGTATTCTTTGAAAATATGATAATTATAGGGTTTGTAAATGACATGAAGATTAAAATCTTTGTAAATTCTTAAGCATTGCAATTAGCTTTCGTCATTTATTTACTTATTTTTGCTAGCCAGATTTAAAAACATACTAATGATTAAGATCAGTCAAGCTGAAAAAGATTTTTTCAATATTTTAGTCACATAGCTAATTCTAATTTTGCTTTGTTTCCTGTCATGTTTTTCCTATCCTCACTTTTTCCCCCTGAAACTACTAGTGTGACATCAGGAAATTAACAATACAATGAATTATAAATATAATTTTCTGATGAAATTTTAAGCTCATTGTTGGCAGCCCTGATTTTGCAAGCAGTTCTTTTGCCAGAAAACCTACAATATATTTTCACAGACTCAAATTCCTTTATATTTTTATGATCTGAGCTAGAAAATTAGCATTTACTGAATTTCCACTATTAATGTTTTTTGATTCTCAGCCTTTCATGTAACCATTGTAATGTGAAACATCTATGTCAGCATGTCTTTTCAAAATGTGTGTTCTGTTATTGTATGCATTTACTTTAAATACGTTGTGTGCTTGCTATACATTTTCCTTATACTTCTCTTATTATTTTATTTTATTAGTGATTTAATAGTGTTTGACAAGATCGTGGAATTGAGAGATACAGTTCCATACCTTGTCCTCTATTGGAAGGGTCCCTAGTCTTTATCCCTCCAGTTCTCTTTTCTCCCATTTTTCAGATGAGGAAACTGAGAACTGGTATTAGAACTTTTAAGTCTATGTGATATTTGCAGACACTGTTAGTTTGAACAAATCAGTGCTCTGATACTGTACTCATGGGAGCAGTGCACTGCACTTTATTATATTCTGAATGGTTGTTCCATAAGTAGTACACCAGCCTCAGTCTTGACATTAGTACATGATTTAAGTAGACTAGTTCAGTGACTGATACAAGAGACTAGATTCTGTTCGCATAATAATAAGAGGCACATAGTGTAATGAGAAAACAAGGCTAATTTTATAAAGCTCTAGCTAAAATTAAAGTATCTAAAGCGTGTCAGACATTATAGCAGAATTTTCTGTTCAGTAGTTTACTTCGTCCAAATAGACACTCTATACAGTAGCTAAAATAACTCTCTTCTACCAAATCACAAAAGTAACCTTAATTCTCATAATTGATCATGGCAGAATGAGAAGGTCACTTAATTTGGTTAGCCCCCATGTTCATACTTTCTTATTAATTGACACCGTCTCATAGAATGAGTGAATTCTTTTTTATTTTCCAGATGAACACAGTTTAGGCTCTGGCTATTATTAGCAGTGTCAGGGATTGAACCTGGGACCCCACCTGCACGTTCAATGCATTACTACTGCACTGTTTTCAGGCCCTGAGTCAATCCTTCAAAGATAAAAGGATGGATACAATTTTTTTTAATGATCCTGTTGTTTATCTCATTTTGACAAATTACATGTGTGGGCCACCTTCACATAGTTTTGTTTGAAATTCCTTCCAAATGCTAAATTCTACAATCTTTCCTGCTTTAAATTATTTTAAAATAATCTAAGAGATGTAGCAAAATAGAAAAATACATGTTTTGCATCTTAGAGAATACTTTTCTTGAAGAGAAGTATTTCAAAATCACTAACAGGGATGTGAGGGCGATCTGGCTGCCACATCTGTCACCCCACTGATCTCCAGGGTTGATTCCGCTGATCTGGCTGGCTAGGCGGGTGTCCCCTTCCTCCCCCACTGTTCCATGTGTGTCCCTCCTGAAGCTGCCCGCTGGGTTGAAGAGGACAGTCTTTCCTGAACAGAGACAAACTGAACCCGCTGGCTACCACCCGACTCTCTTAACTTCTAAGTGGAAATGATTTTTTTGTTTGTTTGTTTTTAGGGCACTTATGAAAGGGATTACTAAGGATCTGTGTAGTTCTTGAGGGAATTTAAAAAATGTTGAACCAGGGAGTAGTGCAGCGGGTTAAGCGCATGTGGCGCAAAGCACAAGGAGCAGAGTAAGGATCGCGGTTCAAGCCCCTGGCTCCCCACCTGCAGGGGAGTAGCTTCACAGGTGGTGAAGCAGGTCTGCAGGTGTCTATCTTTCTCTCTCGCAGTCTGTCTCCCCCCCCCCCCATTTCTCTCTGTCCTATCTAACAGCGATGACATCAATAACAACTACAAGAGAATAAGTAAATAAATATTAAAAAAAAGATGAACCCAGGGTGGGGTTAGATAGCGTAATGGTTATACAAAGAGACTCTCATGCCTGAGGCTCCATAGTCCCAGGTTCAATCCCCTGCAAACCATAAACCAGAGCAGACCAGTGCTCTGGTAAATCAAAAATAAATTAAAAAGCAAATGTTGAACCCAAATTTACTCGTTCAGTAGATCTTTTTCTCTTTTGATCAGTGATGGGTATAATCGTGATCAATATCAGTTCAGATGCTCATATATCTACTGATTGATAAAGTCCACTAATGATGAAAAGGACAAATAAATTTGGGAAGTTAGTTGGTACAGAAATATCTCTTTCTTTATGAACATCTTACTCTACTATTTCTACTAGATTATCAGCCTTGAGAGAGAATAGTGTTGTGGAAAGACCAGAGACAAAGGTCAGCACTAAGATTCTGATGACAGGTTTTAGCTGTTCTGGGAAGGGCAGATTCCAGAGCCAAGGATTAGGAAAGTTGAAAGACAGGCTGATGGAGAGGAGGGGGAAGTTGCATTATCTCTGAAATCTGAGGAGACTATATTCTCAACCCACAGAGTGTTCCTTTGACCCAGAGGTTATCAATGGACTAATAGTATTGCTTGGAGGATGCTTGGCTGCTTGATTTATTTTCAAGTCAAATGGAAAGTTGTAGTGTCTCCTTAACAAATGCAAAATCATAAGGGTTATTATTTTTAATTGTAATAAATATATATTTTCATAATGTAGTATTTGAAAGTGTCTATAAATAACAAGGTATTCATTTTAAAAGTAGTTAATGAGACAGTCAGTTAATTCACTTGGAAGGTGCCTGCTTTGCCAAAGATACGACTTGGTTTCAAGCCCTCTGTCAGTACAGTGCTGAAGGAAGCTTTGCTACCATGGTCTGTTTCCCTCACCCTTCCTTCTCCCTTCCTCTCTCCCTTCCTACCTCTCTCCCTAAAATAAAGAATTGTGCTAGTGTGTTGAAGACCCAGTTGCAAAACAACAAATATGGGTATGTGATTACCTATTATCATTCATATGTATGTATGTATTTGTTTTTACCTCCGTGGTTATTGCCGGGGCTCAGTGCCTGCACTATGTATCCACTGCTCCTGGTGGCCACCCCCCCCCCCATTTTATTGGATAGGACAGAGAAATATTGAGAGAGAGGAGGGGGAAGAGAGAAAGACACACACCTGTAGACCTGCTTGTGAAGTGACCCGCCTCTAGTTGAGGAGCCCCAGGGCTGAAACTGGGATCCTTGTGCGAGTCCTTGCGCTTTGTACTATGTGCACTTAACCCAGTGCACTACTTCTGGGCCTCCTCGTCAATATTTTATAATGCATAAATATTAGACACAGGAAAAGGGTGTCAGTATTCAATGTGAGAAGTTTTGGAGTAAGAGTGAGTGGGGACCTTTGTTCCTCCAAGGGCCATTTGGAGATACATACATACATATATATATATATATATATATATATATATGTATGTATATATGTATATATATATATTGTGTATATATATATATACACAATTATCATTATTTGTGGGCCATTCAAAAGTATCAACTTGAAAAATAACATCGCTATGATAAAAACTCTTGTCTTGGCAGGGCCAGAATTACTCTTGATTCAGAGCATTGAACAATCTACTAATAAGTGTAATGTTATATAAATGTTCAGATGAAGGCTGAATGTATTTATAATTGTGCCAATAGAATGGTGTCATTTTTTTCTCAAATTTGTAATATGCACACTACGAAAATTACACTAAATTTCACAATTTTATATGCATTAATTATTCTTAAGTAATATAATGTCTTATAATATTTCAACTTGTATTTAGTATAGTATGAGTATGCATTTTTCAGAATCATTTAAGAACGAAATTACTTGAATAGAAAAATTTTATTTACATATTTACCTTTAAAGCTTTAAAGCTTTAAACACTGTAAATCGGTGATTATCTCCTTTTAAGTTCTAAGCCATTCGATTTATAGATCATGTTATATTTAGCATGCTTTTGTGTGCTATATATGACACCTTTGTTACATTTTCTGTACGTGATTCATTAGTTTAGAGTATGATAATCAGCCGCCTACTAACTGTGTGCCCTTGAGGAAAGTCTCATTATTTGTTCTAGTTGCTTTTCTAAAAAGCTATAGGCAAAAAGTTGAGAACATTTTTTTTTAACATTCCTTCTAGCTCTAAAATTCTATGGGTTCTATGATCCTATTTCAAGTCCCTTTATTTCCTCCTCTCTGTGGATTCTGATATTCTTTGTTAATCTTACTCTTTTTACAAATTTGAATCAAAGACCACTTGGCAGAATGTCAGTTCTGTGGCAGTCTGTGACAATATATTATTTTGTGCAAATGTTACCAAGTGAATAGCTGGTAAAAGTTATTCCTTTTACAATTCTAAACTTGCTGAATTTGATGAATTGTAGCTAATATTTGGCATTTTTATCTTCAAATGTCATCACTTTAATCTTTGTAGCAAGTTCATTTATATAAGAAACTAAATCTTTTTATACTCACACAAGTGAAATGCTGCAGAAATGACTTTCTTCTTTTCTGTGAGTCCTTCTTTTTTGACAGGATGGATGTGAGAATCTGTCTTCCTTTTAGACGAATATTTTCCAAGTATTAGCTTCTCTATGTGGACATATTCTCTATTATTTATAGTTTATTTTTACACAGTCTTCGTATAACTGCGTTATTTTTGTGACCTAGCTTCCTATGCAAACACCATCGAATCCATTCCATACTCAAGATATTTAGAGTTCAGTCAGTTTTAATTGGAAGGATTTTCATGGTGTTTCTACTAAGTGTAGAATAAATCAATTTCAATAGTCACTTTGACTATCTGAGACTCCTTTTTTTTTTCTTTTTCTTTTTTAATGATCTGATACCTGGATGTGCCAGTGTCCTAAAATCTTCACACTGTGAAGTCACATACCTTGTGATATGTAGCTTATTTTCTCAGTCAAAAACATGCAAATCTTTACTTTGCAATTTTACCCTGAGGAAAGGTCTTAATTTGAGAGAAAAAACAAACCCCACCTTTTTTCCCTTCTGTCTAAAAGCAGTATTTGCCTGGCTTTCATATGGTGTAAGTATTTGCATAAGACATTTATATTGTATTTTACATCTGTATGGGTTGCAGCCTTTAGTTTCCATGATTCAATGCTTGTCTGAAAGATATGTAAAATGCTAAAAAAATGTCACACTATTTTTAGGATTTTGACTAATGATGAAATGATTTTTAATGCATAAGCATTAAAACTATTGTCTCTGTCAAGTTAAGTGAAGGGAAATTGTCACACTATAACTACATTTTTTAAGGGAATGAGTTTAAAATTGGGGACATAACACTTGCAATGGTGAAAGAGGAAGCTGAACCACTTCTTATGCCTCCAATCATTTGATTTTTTGCTGTATCAATAAAATATCAGTTGCTGCTGTGAGATCATCTATAATGTTGGACCCATCAATTATTAATTTACATAATATAGTTCATTGTCCATGTCGATACTGCTCTCGTTATCAAAAAGCCAAATAGATTATTTTATAACTTTGTAATCCTCAACCTTTTTACAATTTTAATTCAAGTACCTATTCCTTTCCTCTCTCACATACCCTCAAATTAAGTAATATCATTATATGGTGTATGGGAATAGATTGGAAATTCTTATCTGGAAATTCACAAGGCATTTTACATTATTCTGTTTTATCTGTAATATGTAGGTTTACATATACATATATCTATGTTACCCAGTTTTTAGATTAATAATTTTTACTTTTGGCTCAGTGTCTAGATAGGGAACTTGGTGCTATAGCCCTGTGATGCTACATAATAAGGTGACCTAAGAGAAATGAGCTTGGTGAGAAGAAGTCAGATCACATGAAAATGCTAACCAAAACTTCAGAATTATGAGGTCAAAGGGAAAAGCAACATGTGGTGAAGTGGGCCATTTGTAACAGTCTAACTACTGTGGCTAAGCTATGTTATTAGAAAAGTTAAAGTAAACATAAAATAAGAAAAAGGAAACATATCTTGTTCAGGTATGTTTTTCCTCTTAAGTAATTTTAAGGATTTATTTTAATTTTCAATGTATGTTGAAGATGATAAAATGTTTTAAATCTGATTAAAGAAAATGATTTTTTTTCAGATAGATAGTGGCAGAAACAGAGATAGATAGATAGAGAGAAAGGCCATGTGATCCAGAAGGTGGTGCAGCAGATAGAACATTGGACTCTCAGGAGTCTGGTGGTAGAGCAGCGGGTTAAGCACATGTGGTACAAAGCTCAAGGACTGGTCTAAGGATCCCGGTTTGAGCCCCGGCTCCCCATCTGCAGGGGAGTCACTTCACAGGTGGTGAAGCAGGTCTGCGGGTGTCTATCTTTCTCTTCCCTTCTCTGTCTTCCCATCCTCTCTCCATTTCTCTCTGTCCTATCCAATAACAAAGACATGAACAATAACAATAATAACTACAACAACAGTAAAAAACAAGGGCAACAAAAGGGAAAATAAATAAGTAAATAATAATAATAATAATAATAATAATAGAACATTGGACTCTGAAATCCTGAGCTCAATCCCTGGCACCACATGTGATTCTGGTTCTTTCTCTTGCCCCTCCTGTCTTTCTCATTAATAAATATGTAAAACATTGTTTAAAAAGAGAGAAAGGCCAGAGCACCTGAGTTTCCTCCAGTGCAGTGGGGACAAGGTCCAAAGCAGACTTGCATGCATACCAAAGCAGTTGCTCTGTCTAGGTGAGCGATATCACAGTCTGATAGTGACCAATTGTAAGTCGGAACAGCCTCTTACATTTGAATATTAGTAACTGAATTATTTACTCACATTACATTCATTATATAAACCTGGTCAAGCCTGAACTTAAACCCTGAATACTGTGCTTTCTGAAGATGAAAAATTCTAAGGAAAAAGTAATGCTTTTGTTGTTGTTGTTTCATTTTCTAAACTTTCAGTCTGAGGTAATTGTGTTAAATAATTGTCTACTTCAGTCAATGTTCAAGTGTTTCCTTGAGCATATTACTCAACCTTTGAAAAATCTTGATTTTTCTATCTTTAATGTGTAGAAAATAAGATTGTGTTCTAATACTTCTAATAAGAATTTGTGAGAAAGTTACTTGAACTTTTATCAAAGTGGCTGCTATATGATAAACATTCATAAAATCTGGCTGCTACTAGGGGAATGGCATTTTAAAGCCTTCATTTGCTAGGATAAATTTCAAATGAACTAACAAAATTATTTTCAGTCATAGAGGCTGGGTTGATGACACCTGGTTAAGTGCACAAAACACAGTGTAAAAGGACCCTGGCTCCCTGCAGGGGTGAAGCTTCATGAGTGGTGAAGCAGTACTATAGGCTTCTCTCTTTCCTCTCTCACTCTCTTCCACCTCCCCTCTTTTCTTCTTTCCCTTCCTCCACTTTCCCTTTGATTTTCTCTGCCTCTATCCAAATATACATAGAGAAAATATTGTAAATATTTATTTTCCTTTTAATTGTCCTTGTTTTTTCTTTTGTGGTTATTATTGTTGCTGTTATTGATGTCGTCATTGTTGGATAGGACAGAGAGAAATGGAGAGAGGAAGGGAAGACAGAGAAAGAGAGAGAAAGACACCTGCAGACCTGCTTCACCGCCTGTGAAACGACTCCCCTGCAGGTGGGGAACCGGGGGCTCGAACCGAGATCATTATGGCGGGCCTTGCTCTTTGCGCCACATGCGCTTAACCCGCTGCTCTACCGCCCGACTCCAGAAAATATTTTTTAAAAGCAAAGTTACTTTCAACAATGAATAAAAAAGAAAGTAAATTTTAAAGAAACACAACTATAATTTTGGATATAATTGTGACATTAAGAAAAAAAAAGAAATAGCAGAGATAAGTTACTAAGTCAGGTCATTTCATATTTGTGAGAAAGAAGTTTGAAGAGAGAATAAAGGAAGACCTCTTCCAAGGTAGTTTTGAAATAGGGATGGTGAATCCTAAGAACAAGGTTAGAAAAAAAAATCATTTGAGTGATAGAATTATGCTCATTTCCTACAGATGTAAGATTCTGAAAAATGTGATTTACAGAATTTATAGGGAAGGCATTCAAAGAAGGAAGAACTAAAGATATGGATTGAGTTTTCAACTGAGACTTAGTTTAGCGAGGGCTATGGGTGTTGTGAGAGAAATTTTAAGGATGAATGTGGTAATATATATGAAACACTCTCTGTTCCCTGGAAGAAAGGTTCTATAAAAACATAACATATTGCTGACTCTTAGAATGAATGGTGAAGGTTGAAAGATTTTCAGATGTAAGGACAGGGCACATTCACAATCCAATAAGAAGCAGAGGATATTGAAAATGGAAGGTCAGAATCAAGAAGAGAAGAAAGATTTTAAACTTCTGATAAGAACACACACATGCACATGCTCACACAAAAGACAGTCTTCAATAGAACTTCCTCATTTTGAGTTACACTGTAAAATAGTAGATTTTTAAAATGATTTCTATTTCCAAGATAAATTCATTTAGAATTGTATAATTTACATGCACAAAATCAAAATGGATACAGTTATCACAAAGAACAGTCAGTGAGCTTGGAATAAATGTCTAAGGAAAAACAATGTTGTAAAAGGAAAATATATACTAGAAATAGCAAAGAAGTTGGTGTTCAAATAAACATTATCGTACCCAAAACTTCAGGAATATGTTTTGAAGGATGGAACTTTTTATATAACAACCCTAAAAAAAGACCTACATGTAATGGATGGGGGAAATAATAGCTTGCAAGGGGATTTATGATAGCTTTTAGATATACAGAATGAGTTGGAAGAAAGACGAGGAAATTAGAGTGGGCCACCCAGAGTGCCTCATGTGGAGCTGCTGATTACATATCCGGATCACATAATTGATGCAGAGGTGGCTACCAGGTAGCTTGGCCAACAGAATGCCTTTGAAACTAATCAAGTGTCCAAATTACAAACACTATTGAAATGAAATGTGTGAGCATCGACTGTCTATATTCCCTTCATAATCTAAATCGGAGTATAGGGCTGATGTTCAAAATAATTAGGCAATCATTTTAGGCTTTTACTGCGAATTGTTAATTGGAATTCACTAGTTAACCAGAACTGGAATTCTATTACTGAATATCTTCTAATTTGAGAAAGGGGCTTTTAGGAAACAGATTCAGTAAACGTTCACAGGGAGCACTTTAATGCTATAGTATTATCATAAGTTGAAATCATGTGTTTTGATATATACTTGCAAAGATAATAACAGACGTATCATTTGCTACTACCATGGAAATCTTATGAAAAAAGTAATTCAGTGTCCTTGATTTAAGAATGTTTCCCTTTTTTTTTTTTATTATACCAACCCATCATATATTTAAGTGCAAATAAGGAAAGTCTCTCAAATTTTCTGATATTTTCAAAAAGAGAAATTTTGATTTTGTATACTTTTCCTTTAACTCTGTTTCTGTTTAGTTTATGTTTTTACCCCTTCTAGTTAACAAATCCTGTTGATTGCTTCAAGTTACTTCCACAACCTTTTTTTTTTGTTTTTGGTGGTTGTTTATATTAATTTATTTATAAAATAAAAAATATTAACAAGACAACAGATAAGAGGGGTACCATTCTATACAATTCCCACCATCAGAGTTCTGCATCCCATCCCCCTTTGTTTTTTTTTAACTCACTCACTCTCATCTCTGTTGTAATTTGAGATGCAGTGATTGTCCCCTCACCAAATTATTGCAGTTAGCTCTACACTGTCTCTTCCCTCTGCTGCCCTCTTTATTTTTAATCTGGACAGTGATGTTATCTGCTTAAAATGTAAATGAGATTGATCACATTACAGGAAAGACAGGCTTCCCCAAGGTGTCCTCATCAGACCTTCTGAGAAGGGTGTACCTCGGCATGTAGAGAATAATTTTAAGGTCAGTCACCAGTTCTATTGAAATTCAGTTAACTTGAAGAAAAATTGGTCTCTTCATTAATTGAAAGAATAAAATTGGAGGGGTCAGGAGATAGCTAGCTTCATAGGGTCAGTGCCTTGTCATGCAAGGGGACTGAGCTCAAGCCCTGGCATCACACGAGAGCACCACAACCATGGGGTGACGATCAGTGCTGTAGTGCCTCTACCTCTCATGCTCTCTGACTGAAATTCAAAAAAGTGAAATCTCAGCCTAGGAATGGTGTAATTATTCATGTGTGAGGACTTATACTGAGAAGGAAAAGAAAGAAAGGAAGAAAGGAAGGAAGGAAGGAAGGAAGGGAGATTAGTAGACTGGTAGGATTACCTGGATTTAAGATTTATCTCCTGAAAGATAGAAGCTGTTATGTTTCAGGCAAATGCTGAGTTACAGAAAGTCTGGCATTTTGTCATGTATGCCATTTCATGTGAGTCCCTCTCCTTTCTCTGAGACCCGCCCACTCTACCCATTTTCTTAACTTAAGGTAAACATTTTCCAGCTTGTTCTACTTATACTTTACCGCCATGTGGAATCTCCAGTATAAATATTTTTCCTATTCATATATTTGATGTTCATTTGATTGCTCAGCTGGAGGTGTGGGAGAAATTTCTTCTGCCTCTATACTTCTCTCCTGTAACTTTCCCATTGCACTCAGAATTAAAGACACACCCTACAATGAGCAAATATACTGACAGAAGTTGTCCACGTGACACCTCATTAGCATTGCCTCCTGTTACAAAATCTTTTCTCATTCTACCCCACCTGTTTCTTTTTCTTTTTCTTTTTCCCAAGCACATTTTCTCTATTTTTTTTTTCCTCCAGGGTTATTGCTGGGCTTGGTGCCTGCACCATGAATCCACCGCTCCTGGAGGCCATTTTTCCCCCTTTTTGTTGCCCTAGTTGTTGCAGCCTCGTTGCGGTTATTATTGCCATTGTTGACGTTGCTTTGTTGTTGGATAGGACAGAGAGAAATGGAGAGAGGAGGGGAAGACAGAGAGAGAGGGGAGAGATAGATAGACACCTGCAGACCTGCTTCACCGCCCGTGAAGCGACTCCCCTGCAGGTGGGGAGCCGGGGGCTCGAACCGGGATCCTTATGCAGGTCCCTGCGCTTTGCGCCACGTGCGCTTAACCCACTGCGCCACCGCCCGACTCCCTTTCTCTATTTTTTTTAAATTGAGGGGATTAATGCTTTAAAGTCAGTAGTACATGTGTAAAATTTCTGTTTTCTTTTTTTTAATATTTATTTAATTTATTTATTCCCTTTTGTTGCCCTTGTTGTTTTTATTGTTGTAGTTATTATTGTTGTTGTCGTTGTTGGATAAGACAGAGAGAAATGGAGAGAGGAGGGGAAGACAGAGAGGAGGAGAGAAAGACACCTGCAGACCTGCTTCACCGCCTGTGAAGCGACTCCCCTGCAGGTGGGGAGCCGGGGTTCGAACCGGGATCCTTATGCCGGTCCTTGTGCTTTGCGCCACCTGCGCTTAACCCGCTGCGCTACAGCCCGACTCCCAAAATTTCTGTTTTCTACAAAACACTCTAATCCCCCACTTAGATCTTCCTCCACCATCCTGCACCAGGACCTGACTCCTCCCCTCCCCACCCCTGAGTTCTTTACTTTGGTGCAATACACCAAACCCAGTCCAAGTTCTGCTGTGACTTTCCCCTTGTGTTCTTATTTCTGAACTTCTGAGTGAGATCATCCCATATTCATCCTTCGCTATCTGGCTCATCTCACTTAACAGGATTCCTTCAAGCTTCATCCAAGATGAGGTGAAGAAGGTGAATTCATCATTCTAAACAGCTGAGTAGCATTCCATTGTGTATATAGACCACAACTTTCTCAGCCTCTCATTTGTTGTTGGACACCTGGGTTGCTTCCAAGATTTGGCTATTAGAAATTGTGCTGCTATGAACATAGGCACACAGAGATCTTTTGTGGATTGGTGTGTTTGGTTCCTGAGCTTGGCACACTGGGTTAAGCACACATAGTGTGAAGTGCAAGTACAGGCACAGTGATCCTGGTTGGAGCCCCCAGCTCCCCCCCTACAGGAGGGGTCATTTAACAAGCGGTGAAGCAAGCCTGCCAGTGTCTATCTCTCCCCCTCTCTATCTTCCCCTCCTTTCTCAATTTCTGTCTGTCCTATCCAACAACAGCAGCAACACAACAATAATAACAGTAACAACATTGGGGAAAAGATGACCTCCAGGAGAGTGATGAACTGGAAGAAAAAAAAAAACTCAGTAAACTGGGATTTTTGGTTTGTTTACTCTTGAGTTACAGAAATATAAACATTCTTTAATATGTAGAGACATTCATATTTATGCGTTGGCTTTCTTCCTTTCCTTCTTTTCTTTTTTGGATTAAGAATGTTGTGTATGCTTTATCTCATCCTCTTTCTATAGTTTAGCTTTTCTTTTGTTTCTTGAATATCTACCATGAACATAACACTGAAAAACAAATAAAAAGGATATCACTCACTGGGCTAGATAGCACAGTGGTTATGCAGAAAGACTCTCATGCCTGAGGCTCTGATCCCAGGTCAATCTTTGCAGCTGAGCAGAACTCTAGTTAAAAGCAAGCAAGCAAACAAACAAACAAACAAAAAATCCAGCGACTCATTTGCTAAGTGTAGCTAAGCTGCTAAACTTTTGGAAAGTAAGAAAATAAATTTCCTTGAACTTGAAATTTAGAAAACTACTTTTCCAGGTTTTTTGTTTGTTTGTTTGTTTGTTTTTAAAGAAAACATATTATCTGTCTAATTTATATTTTACGAGAGAAAAATGATTATTTAGTTTACATCTAACTCTTTACTTCAGTATGAGAGGGTATCTATTATAAATATATACATCCTTACATAATTTTCTGTGGGTAAATACGGGTTTCTAAATAATGCTGTGTGTGTGGGGGGGCATATCTACATTTATAAATTAGCCAAACCTGTCTGCTTATTTTTGCCAATAGATGTCAGTGGTGAACCATATTAGTGAAATTATTATACATATACTTATTTTGTGCCACTGTTAAAAGACTAGTCTTTAAAGGAATGTATCATTCTTACATTATCCTTTTTAGTTTTTCACCTAGAGAAGTAATATATATGACATGTGTTAACAACAGCAGATGTTAATGAATTCCCTAATTGACTGCAATCATTGAAATATTTAGGAGCTATAGGAAGTATTCACAAAATAAAAAAAGACTTTTTAAAATGCTTGTTTTGTTTAGAGAAACTTAACATCATATGTATCATGTTTTATTTATTTTCATTCTACTTTGAAAAATTTTACAGAAGTTTCAAGCAACATATTTTTGACTTAGCTAAGTAGAAAAACTGTCTGAGGAAGTTTGTAAATTAAATTTACTTTCCATTACAAACAACTACATGGTAACTGGGCAGTCATCAGTGTGTTAAACAGTGTACAGCACAATTGCCAGATTACCCTCCTTCAAAAAACATTTTTCCCAACATATCCAGAGCAGGCTTCTTCCATTACAGGTCGCCTTGGCATATGGAGTAACAGTTAGCTGACTCCCTGTGGATCTCTAGAGAAAAATGTTATCTTCAGGAATAAAGATTACCTAGATTTAGGGTTATCTCCAGAAACTGCCTCCAAAGTTCCACCCCCAAAACTGCCTCCAAAGTTCCACCCCCAAGGTAGGGCAGGCACCATGACTGAATACCTGTTTGGCCATATAAAATAATCTCTTTCAGGGGCTGGGCGGTAGCGCAGCTGGTTAAGCACAAGTGGCACAAAGCACAGGGGCAGGTGTAAAGATCCTAGTTCGAGCCCATGGCTCCCCACTTGCAGGGTGATCACTTCACAGGCAGTGAAGCAGATCTGCAGGTGTCTATCTTTCTCTCCCCCTCTGAATCTCCCCCTTCTCTCTCCATTTCTTTCTGTCCTATCCAATGACAACAGTGACAGCAACAACAATAATAACAATAAACAACAAAGGCAACAGAAGGGGAAGAATAGCCTCCAGGAGCAGTGGATTCATAGTGCAGGCACTGAGCCCCAGCAATAACCCTGGAGGCAAAAAAATTATATATCTATATCTATATATATATCTGTTCAGGTGAGTCTATCTTCCTTTATACTTGAAGTCCCAGACCCCTATCCTGTCCCTTTGTTTGAAAGGATAAAAACCCTGCATGAAAGGAGGAAGACAGACAAGATAGTTCACTTGCACAGTGTGCTTTTTTGCTATTTGTACCATATAGCTTCTAGGCTGACCTCCACAGCATTGTTGAAAGTTGTGGTGTTGTGGTTTCTTCCCCACTCACTGTCTGCCTTTTTATTTCTCTGTCATCATGTGAAAAAAGTCAGTCTAAATTGGACAAGCTCAGAAAATGACAATAATAATAATAATAATAAAACCCACTGTGGTTTCCTATTTATTGAAGAATACAGTCTAGCAAATACTTCATGCATTTATTAATCTGTTCTTTATAAGCTATTAGTCTGTTGTGTTGTGTTTGCTCCACCAGTCTGAGAGTAACCCAGAGGGGTGGGAGAAATTTTTCCCTGTATCCCTATACATTTGACACAAAATAATCTTGAATTAAGTAGTAAATACTTCCAGTGAGATGTACTCTTTCCATTTCTTTATCTATTTACTATTCCCCCCCCCCCTATTTTTCCTCAAACATGTCTTCTTGAGCTAGAAATAGGGTATGGGATATTGACCACTATTAATGGCTTAAAAAATATTTTCCCTGGGGGTGGAGGTGGTGGCTTCTGGGGTTTCCTGCATGATGTTAGAGGAGGATCTATGTTGAGGTGAGGATGTTCTGCAGAAGATTAAGAATTTTTTTACACATTAATCAAAAACTGTATTTACTAAAAATCATTAATCCCCCAATTAAAAAATACTAAAATTTCTTCAAAGCATTGAGACTGGTGACTAGTACTTCACTTCTTTGCTTAGAGGGAAATGGATAAACCCCAGAAATACTTCAAATTTTGTCTGAATTGTGACATTTTTCCCAGAAAACTGTCATGGAAATGCTGAAGAAAATATTGAGGTAATATTTTGATAAGGATTTCATCAAACAGTACTGAAATGCCATAACATTACTCTCAGTATAATTTATGTAATATAAATTATATGTAAATGTATAACCTATGCTATATAATATGTAGCATAATAATACTATATTACATGTTAAGGTGATTTCTTCCCTATGACTGGATAATGTCATGTGGAAAAGTTCTTTGCTCTTTTTTCTAAGTATAAAATAATTATGTGTTTGAACACATTACTAACATTACATTAAATAAACACAAGCCAGAGGTTAGGAGAAATGTTTCCAACATATAGTCTGACATACAGATCATGTGTGTGTATATACAGAATGCGTAAGGAATTTTTATAAATTAAGAAAAACGTATTTATCCCAATTTTTTTAAATGAGTTAAATAGTTAAGCAAGCATACTCCATAACAGAACATCTGAATGGCTTAAAGCCTATAAAAAGATGAACATCAATATTACTTCACCGTTTTCAGCCCATCTTGGATGGAGCTTGAAGAAATCATGTTAAGTGAAATAAGTCAGAAACAGAAGGATGAATATGGGATGATCTCACTCTCAGGCAGAAGACAAAACACAAGTAGAACCTGAACTGGAGTTGGCGTATTGCACCAAAGTAAAAGACTCTGGGGTGGGTGAGGGGGAGAATACAGGTCCAAGAAGGATGGCCTAGGACCTAGTGGGGGTTGTATTGTTATGTGGAAAACTGAGAAATGTTATTACAAACTATTGTATTTACTGTTGAATATAAAACATTAATCACCCCAAAAAAATAAGAGAGGAAAAGAAAAAAAATTAGCCATTAGAGAAAACATAAAACTATTACTCATTCACTATTATCTATTGTTTAATAGCATTATCAAATGTAACATTGCAAATTCCTCCACAGCTCTGATGGGAGCGAAAGGTGTTAGAACCATTTTGGACAACTGTTTGGAATTATCATTTAAAGATAAATATATGTTCAAAGACTAGTGTAAGAATCCTGGGTGAACCCTCAGCTTCCCACCTGCAGGGGGGTTGCTTCACAGGCGGTGAGGCAGGTCTGCAGGTGTTTATCATTCTCCCCCCTCTGTCTTCTCTTCCTCTCTCGATTTCTCTCTGTCCTATCCAACAACAATGACATCACTATAAATAACCACACTAGAAATAAAATAAAATTCCACACTAGAAATCACCCAGATGTTCATTCAAATAGAAAGAATAAGTACAGAAATAACCTGTAACAACAAAAGGAATGAACTGTGAGTATATTTACCAAAATGGATCTTACAAATATATTGAGTGAGAGAAACAAGGCACACAATTATATGTACAATCTAATCATGTTTATATAAATAATAGCAATAGTCAAGGGACTCTATGGAGGTATAAATAAGTGTCTTTGGAAAAAAAAAAAAAACCCAAAATTATATTCTCAAAAATCAGTCACATTGTTTGTAAGGGAAACAACTCAGACTTTATTAAAAGAATCCATTGACCAATGAGGGGTAAGGAGGTAAATTTCTTTATTATTTTTTAAATTTTATTAGTGATTTAATATTGATTTACAGAATTATGAGATAAGTTTAGGAATATTAGCCGACGAATGACATCACCCTGAGGTGGGACAGAATAGAAAGGAATGTGTAACAGTACGGGATTTTGAGCAGGTCACACCTCCAGACCCCACTAACAGTGGGGAAGCTTCTGAGCAGGTCACACCTCCAGACCCCACTAACAGTGGGGAAGCTTCATGAACAGTGAGGCGGTATTGGGGGTGTTCGCCCTTTCTCATCTTTCCAACTTGATTTCTCTCTGTCTCTAGCCAATAAATGAGATATAAGAATCAATTATTCATTATTATTATTATATGTACTTGTCATACAAAAATAGAGATAATCTGTAAGTATTTGTGGAATTAAGCAAAAATGATTTCCAAATTTTTATTAAGTAGAAAAAAGAAGAGTGAAATCTTAGGAGAATCCTTAGGACATAAAGGGAACAGACACATATGTATGTACATAAACTATATGTGTGTAATTTATGAATCTCTGTACATTTACATACTTATTTACTGAACTAAGGAGAGTTACTAGAAAAGCCTATCCTTTATTTCAAATTTTCATTTTCTTGTTCTCTAGGTTTATGTGGGTTTTTTTTTTTTTGAGGTTTCTTACAGAATAAAGGAAACGCAACTGTTTATAAGCATAAATCTTTCTCTTATATTTAGCAATAGGCCTTGGGCAACATTCTAAAACTTAATAAAGCTGAGTTTTGTCAGAAGAAAAGTGGAAGTAATTTTATGGTCAAGACCCTGTCGTAGAAAGTATGCTTTGTAACACTCTGCCTTTTCAGTTGGAGAGATTCTTCCTGGCTATGACAGCGCAAAGACGCAAGTGCAAGAGACAGAAAGCCAGTATAGACAGAAGCTAGAAAAACAACATTCAGCTTAAAGCACTGCCTTTATGTAGACTGTTGTGGATAGCAAAAGATAACGTAGTGGAAATTTCACTAGACTTAGAGTTAAAATACGTAAATCTTCAGCCATGCACTTTGGGCTGAAGGTAAAGAGGACAGCTGTTTCTGAACTTTGGTTTACAAATTAGTAAAGCTGGGGGAAAAAAATTCTGAATGTTACTTTACAGTTGCTAAAAATACCATCTTTTTAAATATATTAAAATATCACCTATTTTAAATTAAATTCACAGGTGTTTTCTGTATTCAAATGGGTGTCCTAATAGTTGCAATATGAATAACAGTCTCTGACACTAACTGTAATCTGCTCCTGAAGTACTCGCCATCTAGAGAGGCAGTCTATGCACATTTCAGAAACAGAGCTTAGCTTTATGCATTTATCATTTATTTCATCTGCATGAACGCATGTCAGAATTGCAGCTCCATCATTCAATTCTTGTGTAAACTTATTCGAGCTGAGCTTTGGTTTACTTGGCAGTTGAAGAACACTTGTATGGGCAAGATTAAGTGAAAGTTAAAGTATCTCTGACATTAAAAAAAAAAAAAAGAAAAACCCTAACATTGTTCTTCAACTTTGTTATTATTATTATTATTTTTACAAATGCTGGTTAGTTTATTATAAAAGCAAATTAAGAGGTCAGATATAATAATAAGACAGATTATTTGAGGGAGATAATGACAACAATGCAAGATAGTTTTTTGGAAAAAAAAATGGTTCTACATTTCTGGATTTTTACCCCAGTACCACATAGCTAATTGGAAATGTATATCATTATTCAAAAAGAAATCATGGCTAAGAACTTTTCAGAGGAAACCTCTTATCTTCTGTGGACATAGCACTGATGGACAGTGAAGTGGATGATCTAGCATTATTTCACAGTGGTAGTGTTCCTACATAGTGTTTTAAAGAGGCCACATACCTTTTAACATCACCAGCAAAAATATGAGTTCAAGGTAAAACTTTTGCCTTGAATTTCAGTTATTACTTCAATTGAAACTTGTATTATTTAATCTTTATGTACAGTTTCTTCCCTTTGAAGGCTAGTGAATTTCCAGATAATATTAATTGGGCTGATTTGATATTATTGTCTAACTGATATTACTGGTAGAGATAGTATCTTCCTAATAGACTAAGGCTTTAATAGACTATTATAAAACCGAAAAAGAAAAATTTGAATTTCTAATTAATTCTTTAGCTTACACCCATTTTACCTATAAAACTGAGTGTCACGGTGTTACAGATACAGGTGGTTACTTAAGGGGATTGATTCACAGATGCATAGTCTTGAGCACTATCTTTTAAAAATAGTTATATTGTTGGTTCATTAAACCCCATATTTGTCTCTGGCACTAGTACTAAGGGAATAATTTTGAAAGTCAGTGTTCCTCCTGTGGAAGTCATTCATGACAGTCTCAAAGTGCAATTCTCTCAAATATCTTAATTTTCCTTTAATGTGGACTGCTGCAGGCGTACCATTCACTACCTTGTAGATGGTTATACTCTAAATCCTTTTCATTTGTGAAGTATCATAAACTATCAGCTTTCTTGTCTTCATGCAAAGTATTTATCTTTTCTACTTCCTATATTTTTAGGCGTATCACTACTTCTGGTCCTTGTTCAGTTTAAAATATTTTCTTTTAAGGCTAAAGTTAAATTCAATTTCTCATTGCTCCTGGTATTACAAATCTTTGTAGCCAGAAGAGTGTACACACCACTGATAACATTCAGAGAGTACTTTAAAATGACTTCTACTTCTTTCTTTCCAGTAAGAAGAAAAAAAAAATCGTAGTTTTGGTGATTATAATCATAGCTATTATTTAGATTGTTTCTTTCAAGTTCCTACTGTATTTTTTTTTTACTACTTAAAGTACCTTTCGGTATCTTTAACTAAGGTCTCTCTCTCTCTCTCTCTTTTAAGTCAGTTTGTGTGGCAGAACATTCATGTTGCCATATGTAGTAACCATTGTTCCGTTCTTACCTTTAATAAAAATCTCCCAGTTATCTTTGCAGTTAGGTGCAGCTTTGTGATGGGGAACTGGGTGAATACATATACATACATATACATACATATACATATACATATATGACATAGGCATGGATTAAAGATTAAATTTTTATGGGAACATTAATTTTTTATTTAATTTAAGAAAGGATAAATTAACAAAACCATAGGGTAGAAGGGGTGCAACTCCACACAATTCCCACCACCCAATCTCCATATCCCATCCCCTCCCCTGATAGCTTTCCTATTCTCTATCCCTCTGGGAGCATGGACCCAGGGTCATTGTGGGTTGCAGAAGGTAGAAAGTCTGGCTTCTGTAATTGCTTCCCCGCTGAACATGGACGTTGACTGGTCGGTCCATACTCCCAGTCTGCCTCTCTCTCTTTTTTTATTTTTATTTAAGAAAGTATTAATTAACAAAACCATAGGGTAGGAGGGGTACAACTCCACACAATTCCCACCACCCAATCTCCACATCCCACCCCCTCCCCTGATAGCTTTCCCATTCTCTATCCCTCTGGGAGCATGAACCCAGGGTCATTGTGGGTTGCAGAAGGTAGAAGGTCTGGCTTCTGTAATTGCTTCCCCGCTGAACATGGGCGTTGACTGGTCGGTCCATACTCCCAGTCTGCCTCTCTCTTTCCCTAGTAGGGTGTGTCTCTGGGAAAGCGGAGCTCCAGGACACATTGGTGGGGTCTTCAGTCCAGGGAAGCCTGGCCGGCATCCTGATGACATCTGGAACCTGGTGACTGAAAAGAGAGTTAACATACAAAGCCAAAAAAATTGTTGAGCAATCATGGACCCAACGCTTGGAATAGTGGAGAGGAAGTGTTAAGGGGGTACTCACTGCAAACTCTAGTGTACTTCTGCTTTCAGGTATATATTTTGCAGTAGTTTGCAGATACGTGTGAACATATGCTCTCTCTCATAGAAACTGGTGTATATCTAGGTTATGGGACTTTGTTAGAAAGTGAACCACCTGGGATGGAATTAGAGAAGTCTATGAAAGGAAAGGTCTCATCCGAGTAATGAAGCTGAAGGGTTGTCATTCCACACGTGAAGTCTCTGGACACAGTCTGAAGTGAAGCATGCTGAGGTGGCAATCGTTGTGTTGATTAGGTTGCGATCGGCAGATGCAACATTATTTGATAAGTATTGGGAGAGGCATACGGGAAAGTGGGCCCTATCCAAGGGTTCCAGGACTGGGGGAAATATAGGCTCTATAGTGGAGATGTGAGGTTCCTGCTGTCTTAGGGTTCCAAAAGACAACTGATAGTTAATGTTATCATCACATTGTTTGGTAATTGGGTTAACTTGAAAAGTGCTTTTGTTAGGGTTTGCTGTACAGTATCCAGTATCTTGTATATATCTGTGCTATTGGTTGCTTCTGATCTACTTGGTCTAGGCTTTTGAGAGAGTCCGCATATCAAATACACAGCCTATTATATTAAGAAGACTAAGTCTGTGTTTTAAAAAACTTTGAGACATACAATTAATTTTCCCCTCTAATTAATTAACTAGTGATTTATATGACTACATTTTACTAGGAGTTTACATAAACATCATTCCCACCCCAAAAGACTGTGACCCATCCCTCCCACCCACTCCCACCCCCCACTGGCCCAGGAAGCTGCATGTCTACCCCTCACCACAGGGTTTTTATTTTGGTGTCCTACTTACAATTTGGTCAGGTCCTGCTTTTAGTTTCCCTTTCAGATCTTCTTACTCAACTGTTGATGAGTGGGATCATCCCATACTCATCTTTATCTTTCTAACTTAGCTCACTTAACATAATTCCTTCTAGCTCTGTCCAAGATGGGTCAGAGAAGGTGGGTTCATGGTTCTTGACAGCTGCATAGTACTCTATTATGTATATATACCACAGCTTTCTTAGCCACTCATCTATTGTTGGGCACCTGGGTTGCTTCCAGGTTTTAGCTATTATGAATTGTGCTGCTATGAACATAGGAGTACACACCTCTTTTTGGTTGGGTGTTATGGAGTCCTTGGGGTATAATCCCAGGAGAGGAATTACTGGATCATATGGAAGGTCCATGTCTAGCCTTCTGAGAGTTTTCCAGACTGCTCTCCACAGAGGCTGTACCAATTTACATTCCCACCAGCAATGTAAAAGGGTTCCTCTGTCCCCACAACCTCTCCAGCATTTGTTGCTGCTGTCCTTTTTGATGTATGCCATTCTTACAGGAATGAGGTGGTATCTTAGTGTTGTCTTAATTTGCATTTCTCTGACAATCAGTGACCTAGAGCAGTTCTTCATGTGTTTGTTAGCCTTTTGGATCTCCTCTGTAGTGAATGTTTTGTTCATATCCTCTGCCCATTTTTGGATGGGGTCATTTGTTTTTTTGGTGCTAAGTTTGCTGAACTCTTTATATATTTTGGTGATTAGTTTCTTGTCTGATGTATGGCATGTGAAGATCTTCTCCCATTCTGTGAGGGGTCTCTTTGTTTGTTTAATAGTTTCTTTGGATGTGCAGAAGCTTTTCAATTTGATGTAGTCCCATTGGTTTGTTTCTGCTTTAGTCTTCCTTGCAATTGGGTTTGATTCATCAAAGATGTCCTTGAGGCGTATGTGGGAAAGTGTTTTACCAATGTTTTCCTCTAAGTATTTGATTGTTTCTGGTCTGACATCTAGGTCTTTGATCCATTTGGAGTTGATTTTTGTTTCTGGTGAGATAAAGTGGTTCAGTTTCATTCTTCTGCATGTTACAACCCAGTTTTCCCAGCACCATTTATTGAAGAGAGCCTCCTTTTTCCACTTAATCCTTTGGGCCCCCTTATCAAAGATTAGATGTCCGTAGGTGTTGGGATTTATTTCTGGGCTTTCAATTCTGTTCCACTGGTCTGTGTGCCTATTTTTGTTCCAGTACCATGCTGTTTTGATGATGATGGCTTTATAATATAGTTTAAGGTCTGGGAGTGTGATGCCTCCATTTCTGTTTCTTTTCCTCAAGATGGTTTTGGCAATTCTAGGTGTTTTCAGGTTCCAGATAAATTATTGTAGTGTTTGTTCTATTCTCTTAAAGAAGCTTGGTGGAACTTTGATGGGTATTGCATTAAATTTGTATATGGCTCTGGGGAGAATATTCATTTTGATGATATTTATTCTTCCAGTCCATGAGCATATCTTTCCATTTCTTGGTATCAGTTTCTATTTCCTTGAATAGCGACTCATAGTTTTCAGTATACAAGTCTTTCACTTCTTTGGTCAACTTTATTCCTAGGTATTTGATTGATTTTGGTGAATCAGTAAATGGGAATGATTTCTGAATGTCTTCTTCTTCAGATTTAGTGTTTGCATAAAGAAATGCCACTGATTTTTGTACATTGATATTGTAGTCTGATACCTTGTTATATTGCTATATTTAAAAAGAGATGTATTTACTTCTTAATGGGAGAGAGAACATAAAGAACTAGAGCATTCCTCTGGTACGTGCAGTTTTAGAGAGCTAACTTGGATTTCGTGCTTCAGAGGCCAGTGCTTCAGCCACTATGCCATTTCCTAGACTGCAAGAAAACTGATTTTCTTTTTTTAAGAACAAGATCCACTGGAATAAAGTAAAATCTAATATAGACTATGACAAATTGAATTTTAAGAAAAATAATAAAATATATTTTTCTTGGGTATATAGCACTAGTACATTCATAGACATAGAGTCTAAAAGAAAGTAGACTGGTAATTCAGTTGTTCTAGCCTGATATGTTCATATGATAGATGACAATAGAAGGACAAAAGATAGATAGAAAGGCTGAAACAGAGATTCCACAGCATCAACCTCCAGCCCCACCCCCAGTGCTGCTGTTCTCCTATGTGGTGTAATGTGGCGTCAAATCTGGGTCTTGTATATAAGACAGGTAGGTGTACAACCAGGTGAGCTAACTTACCAGCCTTTATAATTTACTTTAATATAGCAAATATCTTAGACAATTCAGTTTCCCAGAATATGAGATTAGTCCTTAACAAACTGCAAAATAGGCAGAAGATGTCTTTGTCTTTATATCACAGTGAAGTTACTGCCCCCCCCCCCCATTTTGAACAAATTAGCTAGTATGAGCTTCATATTGGAGAACTTGTCTGCATCTGTTTGCACTCATTCATTATCCTCCGTGCTGTTGAGTTTCCGGTTTTCCCATATCAGTGACTCAGGTCCACTATTTCAGTATTTCAAGAAGAAACAAGATAAAGCCACACAAACCAACTTGTGTTCATCATATTAATGGAAGATTGGTTGAGGAATTTCTTCCTTCCACAGAAGAATTTTATCTATACAGAGGCATTTTTAGTGTGCAATTCTGTATTATTCTTACTTCATCATAAGAATTCCATTATGGTGGTTTAGAAATGATGAAATACAAAGGAGCAATTTTTGGTAGTAGTTTTTGAAACACCTCAACCTTGACATTTTAACTACTTATCTCTCTCTTGTTTGCCAAATAGTATATACTTCTTCTTAGGCTAGGATATTATAAATACTAAACTCACTAAATGTATCAATTTGACATTATATGCATGTTACAGAAATATTGGATCACATTTTGCAGCCACAATACAGCATGTCTTTGATATGATTTTTGGAAATGCCATACCCACTTCTTCATAAATAAAAGTCTTAAGAACTATATCATTTCTATCCTAAAGTTGTCATGTGGTTTTTATAGAGTTGTGTGTGATGTGTGGTTATTAGAATGGTATAAAACAAAATGGCATTGTAGTCAAATACAATCAGAATACAGTGTTAAGTGAAAGTGCTACCATCCTTCTTTTTCTTATATAACTTCTGTTTGCTTTATTTTGTAGAGTTTCACTCTTTTATTCCAGGTTATTACTGAGGACGGGAATATATATATATATATATATATATATATATATATATATATATATATATATATGGTATTACTTCCCCAATCCTATCTTGCAAACTTACTATTTGATGAGTATTTGCATTATCATTAAAACAAAATGTAGAAATTTAAAAATGCCAAAATTCCATGTGGTATACTTTACATCTGCTACCTAAGTAAAAAAAAAAAGCCAAATATGGATGCTAATTGGACTTTTAATGAATTATTAAAATAAAAATAATGAATATTCAGATCTTGCAATCAGTAGTTCAGTAAACTATTGTTGAGAGACTCTTGAAATCCTAAGTGGGGAATAATGGAGAAGCTTAAAAATCTGTCAAAACATTTCAAGATTCATTTTATCTTAATACTAACTCTAAAAGAAGTTAATAAGTTTGTATATTTTGTGTACGTTTGTAAAGGAAGGATGCTGTTTTCAGGATGAAGGGTACTGAATCAGGGTGAACCAAATGCCCTAAATCATATATAATTGATTGTATTACTACTAGTTTGCACACTCCTAGAAACATCTTATAGACTTTGATAGCCAAAGAGATATTTACCTCCTTGCATAGTGTCTTGAGACAATGTGATTAATATTCTAGAAATTAAGCAGTGTAGGAGTAAAGCAAGATTGATGCTAGATGGAAATGAGTGAAGTGTCAGGTGTAGATATAAGGACACATACACACACACACAAACACACACACACAAACACACACACTTCACTAATCAAGATACTATTTCAATGCAATATCTTAAAAGTAAACATAATTCAAAAATTAGTGATGAACAAAACAAAAAATTAGGTGAACTAATTTCTGATTTCTAGTTTGCTTTGTACTCTAACTTGAGCTGGCATATTGTCGAACAGCTATTTCCTGGCCTCTTAAGCTATAAATTTATTATTACTTCTACAATAGATCCAGAGATCAATACATAGAACATTCATGGATAGTCAGAACTGACAACATATTTTTAACATTATTTAAAAAATATTTTTAAACTTTATAAATGTTTACAGTTTTATGATTGGTATCTTGGGTTTTGAGAATGAAAATTGGTCAATAAGAACTCTTTAATCAGCTGAAGTACATATTATATAGCACTGGAAATAGCAATAAAGTGTAATAATGTAGCATTTGATGCAGACAAATGTATTTATAATAAAAATAGCTCTTGCCTTTAAGAGTATGCTTCTATTTTATTTATTTATTTGTTTATTATTCATTTATTATTGGATAGAGACAGAGAAATTGAGAGGGACAGCGGGGAGATAGAGAGGGAGAGAGACAGAGAGACACCCTGCAGCCCTGCCTCACCACTCCTGAAGTTTTCTCCTTCAAGTGGGGCCTGGGGGTTTGAACCTGGGTCCTTGTGAACTACCATGTGTGCACTTAGGCAGGTGTGCCACAGCCTGGCCCAGGGTATGCTTTTAGAAATAAGTTTCATTTCAAAAATATTACAAATAATCAAGGTTCAAAAAGAGGGAACATGAGCATGGAAAATTATACACAAAATATGCAGATTTACCTATGACAATAATGTTGGTTCTGCAATAGGTCTTTAAGTCAGGTTGAAAAGTAACTATTCAATATATTAATAATGTATCATTTGTATGTTTCATAGAATTGTCTTTAAGAATGTAAGAATCTGTCTTCCCAAATTACTGGGGAATTTTTTTTTTTAATACACTTTTTCTCGGGGCTTCAGATACAACTTTATTTTCAGCCTTGGAACAGTAATTTAAAGAAAAAAAACACAGTTTTGCTATAAACAGTGGAGCAAGGTGACAAGGAATCTGAATTTACACTTAGAGGTAAAGGTGTGAAGAGCAAGTGCTCTTTCACTGTATCTGTAGAAACCCTGTTAACTTCACAAAAGTCCACCTGTAAAAATGGACAATAGCAGCCAGGCTAGTGAATACAGATCCTGATTCCAATCCAGTGGTGGCATAGCCATTACATTGCTCATTCTCCTTAAATTAATTGTACTTAGTTGTATGTCCAGCAGCTAAGCTATTGAACACTTTACTCCCATTCACTTTTTATGTTTTCAATCTACATTCCGCACACTTAGCACAGAGAAGTTAGGGAATCTAAAATTGGAAAATCTCTAATGATTTTTTAAAAAAAATAATTTTAGTGAGGAAATAATGGATTACAGGATTGTTGTTGACACCTGGATACAATTTCTTTCTTTTTCTTTTTTTGCCTCCAGGGTTGTCTTTGGGCCTCAGTGCCTGCACTACAAATTCACTGGTCCTGTGACTATTTCTTTCGTTTTTTTTTTTTTTTTTTGATAGGACAGAGAGAAATTGAGAGAGGAGGGGAAGACAGACAGACAGACAGACAGACAGACAGATAGGGAGAGACACCTGCAAACCTGCTTCGCCACTTATGAAGCAACCCTCCCCCCCCCCCCCACCGCCAGGTGGGGAACCAAGGGTTCAAAACAGGATCCTTGCACAGGTCCTCGTGCTTTGTATTATGTGTACTTAACCTGCCCAGCCTCCCAATTTCTTTCTTTTTCCTTCTCCTCCCCTCCCCTCCCCTCTTCTCTCTTCTCACCCCTCTCCCGTCCTATTCTTTTTCTTTTTCTTTTCTTTTATTTTCTTTTCTCTTTTCTTTTCTAGCAGGACTATTCCTGGGACTTGGTGCCTGCCATGACAACTCCACTGCTTCTGGTGGCTATTTTTTCCTTTTATTTTATTTTTTATTTTTCTGATATAGAGGTAGAGGAGAGGGAGGAGAGAGGGAGAGAGGGAGAGAGGGAGAGAGGGAGAGAGGGACCTGCCTCACAGCTCATGCAGCTTTCTCCCTGCTGGTGGGTATGGAGACTTGAATCTGGGTCCTTGTGCATGGTAACATATGTGCTCCTACCTAATCCTGTGGGTACAATTTCTTTTCTTCCCTTGATAGGTGTCTGCACACAATTCCTACCAACTCAACTCTTTCTCTGCCATCATGCACTGGATCTCCAATTCCCTCTCTTCCTTCCCCAGAGTCTTTTGTTTTGCTGGAATGCACCATGCCTGGCCCAAGTCACACCATGTGTTTTCATTTTCATTTCGTTCCTTGTCCCTTATGTTCTACCTATATTCGAAATCATCCCTTGTGTGTCTTTTTCCTTCAGGATTTTCTCACTTCACATAACTCTTTCAAATTTCATCCAGGATAAGTTAAAGGAAGTAATGGCATCATTTTTTAAAAAAAATATTAAATAAAGGCTTCCATTGAGTTAACAGTCACATGACCATTCCCATGTAAACTGATTGGCTCGATTGACTAAGTGCACCCAAATTCTTTTTTATTTTTTATTTTAGGACAGAGATAAATCGAGAGAGGAGAGGAAGACAGACTCCTACAGACCTGCTTCACTGCTTGTGAAGCGACGCCCCTGCAGGTGGGGAGCCGGGGGCTCAAACTTGGGATCATTATGCAGGTCCTTGCGCTTTGTGCCATGTGTGCTTAACCAGCTGTGCTACCACCCAGCCCCCAATGATATCATTTTTTACAGCTAAGCAGTCACTGGCTTGCATCGTGATACCTAGCGTCAAGTCTGCCAGGTCTCTGTGACCTGACCCCACCAAGTTCTCATGCCAGGGTTCTTTGCTGAGACTGTGAGCCTTGCTTTTCCCATTGTCTTTCTAGATGTATTCAAGAGGCTAACTCCATCTCTCAGCCTTCTGCTTCTCCAGCCTACTGTGAATTTGAAACAATGTTTCTCCTCTGCATACCTTTGTTATTTTTGGAATTTCTTCTAGTTCTTGGGGCATCTTTCCATCTTCTTGGGAATCCTCCAATTCAATCCCCTTCTTCTTTCCTTTAAGAGAAACACACAGTGAAAGATCAGAGCACTAGTCAACTCTGGCTTATGGTGGTGCTGGGGACTGAACCTGAGACTTGGAGTCTTGGGCATGAAAGTCTTTTACATAACCATTATGCTGTTACTGGAGCTCATAGTTGTCTTTTTTTTTTAGTGCTACAGTATACTTGTATATCAAACTATAAAAATTTAATTTTTATGACTAAACAATTCCATGAAATATTAAGAAATAGAGAAAGTAAAACTTCAATACTAAATGCCAAATACAAAATCTGTTACTGTAACTAGTGACTTGATCATGGCTCTCCACAGAAACAGAGCCAACATTAGATAGATAGATAGATAGATAAATAGATAGAAAGATGATAGTTATCAGCAGATAGATAAATAGATAGTACATAGATGATAGATATATACATAGATAATTATTGGTTCCTGTGATTATAAAATCTGAGCAAGCAGGTGAAGACTCAGGAAAAAATCACAGTTCAAGTCCACAGACAGTTTACTGCTAGAATTTCCTCTTTCTTATTTATTTATTTAATTTATAAAATGGAAACACTAACAAGACCATAGGATAAGAGGGGTACAATTCCAAGACCATAGGATAAGAGGGTATCCCATTCCTCCCCTGATAGCTTTCCTATTCTTTACCCCTCTGGGAGTATGGACTCAGGGTTATTATGGGGTGCAAAAGGTGGAAGGTCTGGCTTCTTTAATTGCTTCCCTGCTGAACATGGGCATTGACAGCTCGATTCATACTCCCAGCCCATCTCTCTCTTTCCCTACTAGGGGAGGGGTTTGGGGAAGCAGGGCTCTAGAACACATTGATGTTGGTCTTTGATCTGTTAAAGTCCTCAGCTTATTGGTGAAGGCACATTCATAGTATGGAGGGTAAACTGCTTTATTCAAGGCCCACTGATTTAAATCCAGAAAATATTTTCGCAGAATAAAGCCTGAGCAAACATAGAGGTAACTCTATCTTGTCAAGATGACACTATAATTAAGCAACATGATAATCTATGGTCACCTATTTTAATTTAAATTATAACAATTTTAATAATAAAGGGTTAGAATGGAGTAGAAATAATTTAGTTTGAATGTTTTATTATTACAAGTGCTTATAATGTTAGTAAGTTGTGGATCCTTCAGAAGAAAACAGCAGATCAGCAGTGAGACATTCTGCTGGTGTTGAGGAACATGAAAGAATGTTGACTTTAGAAACTGGTGGTGTGCACTTGGTTGAACAAACACAATACCATGCATAAGGACCCAGGTTCAAGTCCCTGGTCTCTACTACAAGGGAAAACTTCATGATTGATGAAGCAGTTTTATAAATAGCTTTCTCTCACCCTCACTCTCTCACTCTTCTACATCAGTTTCTCTCTGTCTCTGTCCAATAAATGAACAAATAAATAAAAAATTAAAAAAGAATATTGATTTTGAAGAAAAAGTGTATGCTTGGGACAGAAGAGTTAAAACTAGTAGTGGAGAAAGGAAATGACTACAGATGGTGATAGTGATGGCAAGCAAGGAAGAAAGTTGTGGATTACATATTCTTTCCAACAAGAAAAGAAATTAAATTTAAATGTGATGTTTGAGTAAAAGGGAAATAATTGTTTGAAAAAAAAAGTTTTCACAAAAGTCAAATTGGCAGATGCAGTACTTTTTATTTATTTTTTCTGCTTGGCCATGAGTAGGGAAAGGAAAAAATAAATATTCCATGATACATTGTAAGGAAAAAGTCAAAGTTTCTTCTTGCAGAAAGAGATCAAAGGCTAATTCACAGGGTCTGGGGGGGGGTGTTTATTTATTTTTCTTCTACATAGAACACTATACTAAAATATCTTGCTATATTATTGTCCCGTTAGCAGATTCAGATAAAGTTTATTGAAAAACTAGACCATTTGGTGATTAATTAGTAGAAATAGCAATTAATTTGAAAGCATTCTGTCTTAAGATTCTACTCAAAATTACAAACATGTTCTATAGAAGTTGAAACCATAAACTATAATGTACTCACTTTAATCTTTTTTGAAGCATGAATAATGATCAGCTATGCAACAGTGTTTTAAGTTGCCAGTGGGGTTTTCTAGGTGGACTTTACACACATCCCCCAACCCCATGGCCACCCATCTCATTTATTTGAATTTCAGTCAGAACACCTGCTAGGAGGACATGAAAATTTTAAGTCCCTCTGCAAGGTAGCAGCAAAGGTCAGAATGATTTCTTATGTTCAGATAAAGTTTTCTGAAATGAAACCTGACCACATTGCAGACCAGTTGACTACTTTTCAACATTTCTTCATTTTGGGGGTGATTGGGGAACAAAACCCTTTAGGCTGGTCTTCTGAGATCAGTCCTTTTCTTCTCTACTCTCTCACTGTACTTCTCTCATCTCAGAATCTAGTCGTCATGACCTTCAAGCATTTCCTTTTGAGTTTTGATATGGCTTTGTATGAATATTTTAAGAAACATGATTTGAATTTGCATTTGCATCTTCCAGATAGCCTGAAATATCCTTAACAAATTTTGTTGTATAAGGTCAAGACACCTTACAGATTTGTGGCTAAAATCTTTAGGAAACTTCTATTTCTATCCAGACCATTTAATTGTTTCCTTTTCCTGATTCAATGTTTTGTTTCGCTTCTCTTTGTTCATCTGTTTACCAAATAGGTTGACTTCAATTATTCCAAATTTATGTAGATATAAATTTGCCTTTTGCTCTTTATAGTATATCATTAACAACAGTGCATACAATTTGTAAAATCAAACCCAATAATAACCTCCTGAACTTTTCAGAAATTAGAATTTAACAAACTACTCCTATTTGAATGTAAAGTAATGTGAACATTTACAAGTCTAAACACTTGGATGTTGGTCTTTAAAATATTGGTGAGTAAATTTTCAGCAGTCAAGTCATTTATTTTTTTTTATAATTTAGGGTTGGTTTAATTCTTGAATTTTATAAGTTAAAGATAATAAACAAACATAAAATAGGCAGGCGTGTATTCCATACCAAATTAGAGTTTAGAGGAATAACTTTTATATATTCATAGAGGAAAGTACTTTCTGTACATTCTTTACTATTGTCTTAACTTTTTTATCAGTGATTTGATAATGATTTTTCAGGACTATGAAACTATGGGGATTATGGTCTATATTAACTCACTATCGCCGTTCTATGTCCCTGGACAATAACTACCACAAAATTTTAGCAACAGATTTTTTTTCTTTCTTTTCTTTGGGGGGGGGGGTTAGTGGCGGTGGTGGGGAAATTCATTTGTTTCAGTTCTCTATAACCCACATAGAAGTGAAATCATCTGTAGTTGTCTTTCACCTCCTCACTTTCTTCATTAACATAATCACCTCCGAGTCCATTGAGATTCTACGTCATACCTGTGAAGACAGCCTACGTTAACTAAACAGGAAATGGTAAGTGTTGGTGAGAATTTGGAGAAAAATAAACTTTGTTACACTGTTGGTGGGAATAAAAACTGATGGTAATCTCTATGAAAAACAGTATGGAAATCCTTAAACAAATAAAATGGCAATACATTATGATCCAACAACACCACTTCTTGGTTTATATCCCACCTAAATCTTAGTGTATTGCTCAGAACTGTTCTGTGCAAATTCTAGCTTCCAGGTTTGTAAAACTGGAGAATATTTTGGTTTTTTGGAGGTCCCCATTCTCAAATCTTTGTTGCAATCCTAGTTGCCCATTATAAATATATGTACTATATTTGACCAGAACCTAACATATTTTGGAAAAGAAGGTCTTAGCATTTGCACTTCTTCAGAATATCACATCTTCTACGTTTACAAAATTTAAAATTACTTTTTTTTTTAATATGAAGGGGCTAGGGTGAATAACTGTTCTTCTGCAATAGAATATATTCTGGAAGTATTCTACTTTTTATATAAGCAATAACTTACAATCCATGTTACTTAAAAGTTTTTACTTCTACACATGAACTGTGATGCTATAGTTTAACACTACCCAATGGAATTTTCTATAATGACAAAAGACTTCAAAATCTGTGTTTTATAGGATGCTAGCAGTTTGCAATCTATGACTTTAAATTTTTTTTCATGTGGTCAGTGTACCTTAATTTTTCAGATATTTTATTTACTTATTTATTGGATGGAGACAGAGTAATTGAGAGAGGGTAAAGGGAGATAAGAGTAGAAAAGAAAGCGACACTTACAGCACTGCTTCACTACCTGTGAAGTGTTATCCCTGCAGGTAGGGGCTGACGGCTTGAACCTACGGCCTTGTGCCTTGAAGCTAGTGTACTCAACCACATGCACTGCTGCTGGGCCCGATTTTTAAGGTAATTTTAATTCTAATAGTCATATTTACTTTATAGCTACCATATTTACTATACCAACTCTGAAAATTTACATATAAAGAGCCCTTGCAGTTGGTGAGAATAGTGGCTTTGATGACTAGAACATGCAGAAAAGTGAAAAAGAAAACAAAATAATAGCATGATCAAATACATTGAAATGAAGATGACCAAAAATTGACAATTTATTTTCATTGGTTCTGACTTATTAACGTGACCAAAACCACCTATGGTACTTAAAACATAAATTGTCTGGTCTCAACCCAAGAGCTCTGATTCATCAGGTTTGGACAAGAGTCTGAAAGTCTGTATGCTAATATATTTCAGTTCTGCAAGTCTGTATGCTAAACTATTGGTCTAACTGTCCTGGAGTCACTAGTGTCAATGTTAAGATTACTTCCTAGTAGTAATAGCCATTACAGCTCAAGTCATGTGTCCCATGACTTGCTCCTTCAGCAACGGGAGCAAGAAAGTGGTAGTATAACCTCCCCAAGAAGTGACACAAACTTAATCAAGAGGTTAGCGCTTCTGTTATTTTGGACAGACACTAACTATAGTCTTATATATTCACATGCTTAGCATAAAATTAATGCTTGTATTTAGTGGGATTTAATTTATTATACTAAACTGCAATAAGATTTTATATTAATCAAGAGAATTACTGTAGTAGATACAATCAGTTAACCTAACTAATCCTTTTTTCTTCCCAAAAGAACCCTGGTTTGTACTTAAAAATAAAAACATTTATATTGCAAGAAGAGGGACAAAGAGAAACCAAAACACTGCTCAACCCTGGTTTCTGGTGGTGGGGGGATTAAATCTGGGACTTCTGGAACCCCAGGTCTGGCAGATTGGTGTGCTGCCAGCTATGCTATCTCTCTGTCCCTGTACTGTTTTTAATTTCCACACCTTCCAAAACAAACAAAAGTAACCCCTTCCTTAGTTTTAGAGTTAGATCTTTTTTTGTTTTGTTTTGAGTGAGGGAAGTGTAATAGGAAGTAGGTGAGGAGGGTATCTAAGTCTAAGTAGACTCTATTTCATTATGAACTTTATACTGACTCTCTGCAGACTACTGTGTACTTTTGCTTTCAGGTATGTATTTTGCCGTAATTTATAAATACATGTGAACATATGCTCTATCTCATGGAACCTGGTCTATATGTAGCTTTTGGGACTTTATTAGGAAGTGAACCACCTGGAATAAAATTAGAGATTCCTATGAAAGGAAAAGTCTCCCTCAAGTAATGAGGCTGAAAGGTTGACAATCCATGCCTGACACACAGTCTGAAGTGAAGCATGCTGAGGTGGTATTCATTGCACTGATTAGGCTGGGATAGGCGGATGCAATATTATTTGGTATGAATTGAGAGAAGCATGCAGGAAAGTGAGTCCCACGCTAGAGGTTCCAGGACTGGGGGAGATATAGGCTCTATAGAGGAAGCAGGGGGTTCCTGCTGTCTTAGGGTTTAAGAAGGCAATAGATAGTTATTGCTATAATCATATTATTTGGGAATTGGGTTAACTTTGAAATATACCTTTGTAAGTATTTGTTGTATCATACACAGCATCACCATAATTTATGTCCTTTGACATCATTTGTATATAGCTGTGCCACCGGTTGCTTCTGTTCTCCCTGATCTAAGCTTTTAAGAGAGCCAACATATCAAAGACTCAGCCTATGATCTGTGCATTAAAAAGCTTGAGGCATTCAATCAATTTTTCTGCTCTAATATTAGTTAAATAGTGATTTATATGACAACAAATAAGTAGGATTGTACATAAACACCATTCCCACCACCAAAAGAATGTGTCCCATCCCACCCTCCCCCCTAGAATTAGATCTTAAGAAACTTTAAATTAGTTGTAGTAATATCAATATCCTTGCCAGTGATTGGTTTACAAGTGAATGAATATCTGAGACACTGCAAAGAAGGTATTTCTAAGAAAGGTATATATAATTTTATTTATTTTTTTTCTGGAATTGCTTGTTTTGGAAGTAGTGTCTTGCTACCAGTTATTCCTCAGTCTGTCCTGGGGAGATAGCAGTTTCAAAGAATACTGAAAGAAACCAGTTATGATCTGGATCCCATCCTACTTCTTGAGAGCTTGTTTGGAGGTTCTAGCAGGGGAGTGCAGCTACTCCTACATCCTTGACCAAAGACCAGTCCTTCTCTATTTAGGGGCACACATGGAGCAGTGAGGGAGGAAGGGGACACCCGCCCAGCCAGCCAGATTTATGGGGCACACATGGAGCAGTGAGGGAGGAAGGGGACACCCACCCAGCCAGCCAGATCAGCAGGATCAACCCTGGGGATCACTGGGGTGACAGATGTCGCAGCCAGATTTCCCTCACATCCTCCATCCTACTTCTTGACCTTTTATTACATGAAATGATATTACAACATTTTTTATAGTTTGAGTTAGTTTATGTTGGTGTGCTTTGCTGTTTAAATTATGAAACCTCCTAACTGCTATCTCCAGGGATTTATGATCATGATTTGTTGTTGTTGTTGTTGTTCAATGAGTTAAAAAGAAATATCCTTTGCTCCTTTTGAAGTTGTTAATTGCACAGTCTGGGAAGTAGTTTAACCTCTCTTTGGTGTTATTACTGGTGTAATTAACAAGAAGTGTTATTTACTAAAGACAAATAATTAGACTAGAGGACAGTAGAGGGATTTCTTTTTTCTTATTTATTTATTTATTTATTTTTAATTTATTTATCTTCCCTTCTGTTGTCCTTGTTTTTTATTGTTGTTGTAGTTATTGTTGTTATTGGTATCGTCGTCGTTAGATAGGACAGAATAAAGTGGAGAGAGGAGGGAAAACAAAGAGGGGGAGAGAAAGACAGACCTGCTTCACCTCCTGTGAAGCGACGCCCCTACAGGTGGGGAGCCGGGGGCTCGAACCAGGATCCTTACACTGGTCCTTGCACTTCGTGCCACATGTGCTTAAACTGCTGCACTACCACCTGACTCCCAGTAGAGGAATTTCGTAACCATTTTACCAACTAAATTATGAATACATTAAAGATACTTTCAATTTTGTCTGGTAAAATTCTTGATACAGAGTAATTTCAAAATAAACTTTTGTGCAAAAAATATATGGACAAAAATCTGCATTTATTTTTGGCATATGAGGTGATGTTTAAAGAAAAGTTGCCAACTTATATAAAGTCAACTTTGTGGAATTATACCAAATGTATCTACTCACGGAGTTTATCAAGTTTACGAAGACATTTCAGGACAATTTTGTCCTAGGTGGCTGTGCTTGAGTTTTCCACTAAGACTTGCTATAGAGAAAAATGGCAATTGACATGATTTACTCTCACCATTTTTTTCCCTCTAATTATATCAAGTAACAAAATAGAATAAATGGCAAAAGAGAGTCTACGCTTGCCATAACCTCTGGTTATGTCTGTCACATAAAAAACAGTCTTCCAAAAGTGTCCTTTTGTGTGATATAATACTAACCTTTAAAATGTCATTTTCTTTTGCTTTGGTATTCTGTTGCCCATCAGAAGAAAATATTTTAGTACATGACATGTACTGACTAGTGGATGATTAGCCAATGGCATCTTTGCCATTGACTGACCTGTCTATAGTTTTGTATGCTGTTGAATTTACTTTTAGATAACAGAAAAGTAATATAATTGGCAAGAGCACTTTAAAATACTAAATAATAAAATAATAAAGATTACAATAAAAATGCTCTGATTTCCAAACTTCTTGATTGAGCTGTAGCTATTCATATTAACTTAACTAGTATCAACTCTTCCCTTATAGGCTGGACACTTCTCAAATTGAAAATCTTCATTTATGAGATAGGGTAAACAAAGAGTAGGATAAAAATTCACAAGTGAAATATTTCATACTATAGTTAATGTTATTTAAAATTGGCATGTGATTAACAATAACAATAGCAATTAAACATACCTGAGTCAAACCATTTCCCAGAGTGTTTAGAATTCCGGAACAGTTTTCTTCTAGTTACCTGCTTCTGTAAAGTTAGACAATTGGTATTTTTACTACCTTTTTAATAAAAACATGCAAGCCATTCATTTCCTGTTTTCACTGATGCTCCTCTGACTACCTGATTGTATTATTTTAGTTTTGTTTAGATATGGCTGTATAGTTTGACATGAACTGCAATAAGCCTTTCTTGTTGAGTTTTTTTTTTTTAAGGTTTTATTTATTTATGGGAAAGATAGGAGGAGAGAGAAAGAATGAGACATCACTCTGGCACATGTGCTGCCAGGGGTCGAACTCGGGACCCCATGCTTGAGAGTCCAAAGCCTTATCACTGTGCCACCCCCGGACCACTCTTGTTGAGTTTTTTTTTTTTTTTTTTTTTTATTATTTTTTTTTTAAATTTTTTATTTAAGAAAGGATTAGTGAACAAAAGCATAAGGTAGGAGGGGTACAACTCCACACAATTCCCAACACCCAATCCCCATAACCCACCCCCTCCCCTGATAGCTTTCCCATTCTCTATCCCTCTGGGAGCATGGACTCAGGGTCGTTGAGGGATGCAGAAGGTAGAAGGTCTGGCTTCTGTAATTGCTTCCCCGCTGAACATGGGCGTTGACTGGTCGGTCCATACCCCCAGTCTGCCTCTCTCTTTCCCTAGTAAGGTGTGTCTCTGGGGAAGCTGAGCTCCAGGACACATTGGTGGGGTCTTCAATCCAGGGAAGCCTAGCCAGCATTCTGGTGGCATCTGGAACCTGGTGATTGAAAAGAGAGTTAACATATGAAGCCAAACAATTTGTTGAGCAATCATGGATCCCAAGCTTGGAATAGTGGAGAGGAAGTGTTAGGGAGGTACTCACTGCAAACTCTAGTGTAGTCCTGCTTTCAGGTATGTATTTTGCAGTAGTTTATGGATACGTGTGCACATAAGCTCTCTCTCACAGAAACTGGTGTATATCTAGGTTATGGGACTTTGTTGGAAAGTGAACTACCTGAGATGAAATTAGAGTGTACTATTAAAGGAAAGGTCTCACCCGAGTAATGAAGCTGAAGGGTTGTCATTCCACACGTGAAGTCTCTGGATACATTCTGGGGTGAAGCATGTTGAGGTAGCAATCGTTGCTTTGGTTAGTTTGTGATCGGCAGATGCAATGTTATTTGGTTTGGATTGGGAGATGCATACGGGAAAGTGGGCCCTATCCAAGGGTTCCAGGACTGGGGGAAGTAGGGGCTCTATAGTGAAGATGTGAGGTTCCTGCTGTCTTAGGGTTCAAAAAGACAATCGATAGTTAATATTATCATCACATTATTTGTTAATTGGGTTAACTTTGAAAAGTCCCTTTGTTATGGTTTCCTGGACAGTACCCAGTATCTTGTATATAGCTGTGCTATTGGAAGCTTCTAATCTACTTGGTCTAGTTGAGTTTTTATAGAGGTTTCATTACATAGGCCCGACTGATGAAATCATTGAGCACTGCCACATAAATTCAATCTTTGGTCCTTCTTTAATGCCCAGAAATTAAGTTGTGGGACCATCCTCTATTCTTGTTGCTTTCCCTGGTATCTAGTCCCCCACCCTAAAGTAACTCTTAGAAATCACTGCACTAGCATAATAAGAGATCCCTGATAACACCAAGTTGGAGATGCTACTATGATTCCATCCTGACTTCCTTGGGCAGATGACCTCACCAATGTGTCCTTGAACCTCCCCTCTCCAGAGCCCTGCCCCACTAGGGAAAGATAGAAACAGGCTGGGGGTATGGATCAACCTGCCAATATCCATGTCCAATGGAGAAACAGTTACAGAAGCCAGACCTTCCACCTTCTGAACCTCAAAAAAGAATTTTGGTCAACACTCCCAGAAGGATAAAGAATAGGGAAGTTTCCAGTGGAGGAGATGGGATAGGGAACTCTGGTGGTGGGAAATGTATGGAATTATACCCCTGTTATCTTATAGTCTTGTTAATTATTATTACATCACTAGTAAAAATTTAAAAAAAGAAATAAAAATTTATAGGGTCTGGGGAGGGGTGAATCCCTGATAAATTTCAACATCTGAGAAATTGTAAAGCTTTGGGGAAGTCGTAAGTCAAGAACAGAGAGTGAAGACCTACTGTGTATGAGGAATACACATTCTGGTCATCTGAATGACCAAAACATGTACTTATAAAATCATAGCATTTGACTTTTCATTAGTTATTCTAGTACAACATCAGACTTTGGTGGTTTCATTAAACACTGCCAACCTGTCCTCCTACAGCTCTGCTCATTCTGCCATCATGGTATTTCTTAAATGAGTTTTCATTGTGTCAGTTCCTGCATACTCTAGACCAGTTTCACTTTCTTGTAACAAGGAACAAAATGAAGTCAATATTCTAAGAACCCTGCATGGTTTGGATTGCATGCCATTCTGATACATCTTACGTACAAAATACCACATTTCTGTTCACCCGTTGAGCTCCAACACAGTTCCCTATCAGTTCCTGGACCATGCCATACTCCCTCCATCAATAAACCCTGAATACATGCTCCCCACAGCCTGGCAGGTTGGCTACCACTCTTGGATTGAAAACCACATCATCCTTCATCTGGGGGAGATGGCATAATGGCTACTCATAAAGACTTTCATGCCTGAGGCTCCAGTGTCTCCGATTCAGTCCCAAGTATTTCCATAAATTGAAGCCGAAGCAGCCTCCGGTTAAAAGAGAGAAGGAAAAAGAAAGAAAGAAAGAAAAGAATAGTGATGCTTTACTGATCTTAGAGAAGTTCCTTGTCCCCTTTGCTTTTGACCACCAGTTTTCCTTATTGTTAATCTACCACACAAGTCTTCTGCCATAGTTTTTGTTATAGTAGATTAGTTATTTGGTTTCATCTTACCTGCTTTTTTCTTCCTTTCTTATTTATTTAATTATGATTGGCAAGTCCATTGGATAAGAGGGGTACAATTACACAGTCCATTTTATTTTATTTTATTTTATTTTATTTTATTTTATTTTATTTTTTCCCCCAGGGTTATTGCTGGGGCTTGGTGCCTGTACTCAAATCCACAGCTCCTGGAGGCTATTTTTACCTTTTGTTGCCCTTGTTGTCTGTCATTGTTATTATTATTATTGTCATTGTTGTTGGATAGGACGGAGAGAAATCGAGAGAGGAGGAGAAGACAGAGAGGGGGAGAGCAAGATAGACATCTGCAGACCTGCTTCACTGCCTGTGAAGTGACCTCCCTGCAGTTAGGGATTCGGGGGCTCGAACTCAGATTGTTGTGGCAGTCCTTGCGCTTTGCGCCATGTGCGCTTAACCTGCTGTGCTACCACCTGATCCCTACACAATCCTTTTTTAAACAGAGTACAGGTCAGTTTTGGCTTCTGATAGTTTCAGAAGTTGAACCTCTGAGCCTCCGACGTCAGTGCCTTCAACATAAAAGTCTAGTGTAAAACCACTGCACTATCTCCCAAGCAATGGCTGCTTTTAAAAACAGTCATAGAATATCAGCTATTATGTCCATTTTTGCTGTATCATTTGTTTGGTGCCTGACACTTAGAACTATTTCAAGCAAAAAATTATTGAGTAAATCACCCTTATAGTTTCTGGTAGATAATTTATACTAGGAACATTCAGTTGCATTGTGATTGTTGGATTGGTAATGAGATATTTGGCTTGTTAAACTTAAAGATTCTCTGTTCAAATAACTCTAATCAGGATTTTGTTCAGAAAATTTCAATTATTGGGGGTCTGGAGGTAGTGCAGCAGGTTAAGCGTAGGTAGCACAAAGCACAAGGACCAGTGTACGGATCCTGGTTGGAGCCCCCGGCTCCCCACCTGCAGGGGAGTCGCTTTATAAGCGGTGAAGCAGGTCTGCAGGTGTCTGTCTCTCTCTCCCTCTCTCTGTCTTCCCCTCCTCTCTCCATTTCTGTCTATCCTATCCAACAACAATGATGTCAGTAACATCAACAGTAACTACAACAATAAAACAACAAAGGTAACAAAAGGGAATAAATAAATATTAAAAAAAGAATTTTCAATTCTCACTATCCAATGTTTTCACTTAACCTCAAGAAAGATGCTTCTTTATTTATATCAGTTGTGCATTCAGAAATCCCTAATATATATATCCCTAATATATATATATATATATATATATATATATATATATATATATATATATATATATATATATTACCAGAGCACTGCTCAGCTCTGGCTTATGGTGGTGTGGGGGATTGAACCTGGGACTCTGGAGCCTCAGGCATGAGATTCTGTTTGCATAACCATTATGCTGTCTACCCTCCACCCCCTTATCATTCTTTTAACAGAAAGTAACTAATAAGAATGACTCCCCCCAAAAGCAGATGCCCAAGGATTTAATAACTGTGCAGCTCCATGAAGTCATTTGATACCTCTGAGGTTCAAGTCTCTAGTCATTGAAAGAGCTACCCCAATGATTGTAAGTGAAAAACCTGACCCATAAAAAGATTATTGTTCTTTCTCCTTTCTTTTGTCACCTCCTCCTACCATCTCAGTCTGCTAATACATATTAAAATATTTTTTAATGTTTTAAATGAACAATTTTCAAAAATGGAATAAATGTCATTAGCCCTACACCCCTCAAGAAACTTCTGCTTGGATGGATTTATGGGAATATTTTGTTGCAGTTGTGAATCCACAAAAGCTTCCATTGTTCTTCTTATTTATTTATTTATCTTCCATCAGGGTTATTGCTGGGACTATGACTCCACCATTTCGGGTGGCCTATTTTTTCCCCATTGTTTATTGGATAATCCAGACATTGAGAGGGAAGGGGAAGATAGAGAAAGTGACATGCCTGCAGACCTGCTTCATCACTACTGAAATGGCCGCCCTGCAGGTCTGCAGGTGGGGAACAGGGGCTCGAACCCAGATCCTTCTGCATGTTAACATGTGGGCTCAACCTAGTGTGCTACCACCCAGCACCCTGTTCTTCATTTTAAAAAGAATATGGAAAATATTGCCGACAGGTTTGCTAAAACAGCTAGCTCAATGAATACAGAAATTCAGCACCAAACTAAAATTTGATAAAAATCAATCTGAAAATGTACTTTGATTATTAATTCAGCCAATAACACATTTTGTCCCATTTGTCTTGCAGGGGGTGCAGAAATCTTTCCCACCCCCTACACACACACACACACACACACACACACACGCACACACACCCCTGCCCCTGCCAAAATATGTCACTGACAAAAGGATTACTTTCATAAGAGGCACCCTTGAAGGAAAAAACAAATGTAGAACACTTTGAAATAATAGCTTTTAGGAAGAAGCTGGAGTGTGGAGAGAACAGAGCATCTCCACTCTCCAGAGTAACCTCAGAGACATCCAAGAAGCAGACCATGGCCGGTGGGATACCACCTTACATTTCACAAGCCCTCTTCTTAACTTAGGGGAAGGGAAAACAACTCCTTTCTCCTCCTCCTCCTCTCCCCTCTCCTCCCTCTTCCTCCTGATGAGAGAGACCAGAGCTTTGATAGAGTATGGGATATAGCATATGTATGTATTGTCAGGGACTGTACATGTTGTCACAGGCATGCAAGTCCTATACCCTCTAACTTAATCTCCATACTGCTACAAAGGCCCCCCCCAACTCTATTATGTGCACAGCAATTACATATGTTCTTAATAAATTTCTCTTTAATTTTTCTCTTATTAATCTACTTCATGCTTATTTGATTATCAAGCCAGTCTCAAAAACCTAAAAAGGTTTTAATTTCTTCTTATATAACAGTATTTTTGTTTTCAAGGTATTTTATTTAGCTAAAATAATGCTTGCCATTAGACAAATACCAAATATGTTCTACTTGGGAAATTTGGACTCTGTAACGAAAAGGAAAACATTTTTTCACTCATCAAAAAAATCACTCTTTGCTAAATTTTTATTTATTTTTATGAGAGAGAGGAGAATGAGTGGCCAGAGCATAGCTCAGCTCTGGTCTATACAATGTGGGGATAAGAACCTGGGGTCTCAGGCATGCAATTCCCTGAGCAACCACTAGTTGTCTCCCCAGTCCTAGCCAAAACATTATTAAAACATTTCTCTCATTCTTAAAGAATTGCATTCTGTATATCTTTAACTGTGTTTAAAATGTTAGTACAATCGTGTGAACATAATTTTTGATAAGTAATTTTTCTGTTCCGAGGAAGCATGCTTTTTTTTTTTTTGGTAGGATTAAGTATTTGGAGAAGTTTGGAGTCCACCAAAAAGTTACCTCCAGAAAGATGTTTCTAATTATACATTACAGGTAATGTGAAGTTCACTTTCTTCTGTTGCTCCAGCATATTCTGTAACTCATCAGTCTATAGCCCCTAGTTTTGTTCTTCCATCCTTTAAATATCAGGTTTCTTTCATTTAGACTTTCTTAGTATTCTATCCATCGTTTTGGAGGACACCTCATTATCACTTCAGTTTGAGAAGTGTTTTCACACTCTCTCATCTTCTTTCACTGAAGACTAGCTCCTAATCCGGAGGCACATAATTGGCAGAGCCCTCAGGCAATGACACCAACCTAGTACATAGCAGGTCACTGAAACAGGTCCCTTTTGGTATCCATCCTCTCAGAGGATCTCTATCCTCAGAGGATCTAGTTGAGCTACTTTTTTTTTTTCCTTTTAATCTTCTGCTTTTAGACTCAGCAATTGATTTTCTCTTCCTCATCAGGTAATCTCTGCATTAGGACATTAGCACTCTCACACAGATATATCAAACTCCACCCCCTACGATCATTGTAACAAATATTCTGAGACAGACAACACATCAGAATTCCTTACCCGTTGGTCCTTCTTAATTTGTGAAGTTTTGTTTGCAGCAGCTGGACTCTTAAGAAATTTGTATTTAAAAATATATGTTGCATATTTTACTCACTACAACTTGGTTTTTATATCTTGCTGTTTTATGTGTGGCTTAAAATGTATATATAAATGAATGAATGAAGGTAAAACTAGCACAGTAAACAGCAGTTGAGTTAAATAGTTTCACACACACTGCTTTAGTAGACGTTAGTTTTTAAATGGCAGCAAGATAACTCACCCTTATAGAGTTGTGCTGTCACCCCATTTTCTTACATGCCCCTCTCTCTCTTTCTTTCTTTGCCTAAAGTTATACTTAAAAAGACTTGGGTTTTTTTTTTTTCATATCAGCTGATGAGCAATGAAATTATGCTTGTGTGAGGTCTGAGTGCTAAAATAATATAAATAAATAAAAAATATACTTTTATAAAAGAAAAAGTAGGTAATGAATGCTTTTGATATATCTCTTTAAGTACAGCATACTGTTCAACTGAAATATAAAACAGATCCAGGGCCAGGAGGTAGGTAGCACAGCGGGTTAAGTGCACATGATGCAAAGTGCAAGGACCGCCGTAAGGATGCTGGTTCGAGCCCCTGGCTCCCCACCTGCAGGGGAATCACTTCACAGGCGGTGAAGCAGGTCTGCAGGTGTCTTTCTCTCTCCCTCTCTGTCTTCTCCTCCTCTCTCACTTGGCAACAATAACGATAACAACAACAAGGACAACAAAATGGGAAAAAATGGCCTCCAGGAGCAGTGAATTCATAGTGCAGGCACAAAGCCTGGAGGCAAAAAAAAAAAAAAATCCAAGAAATTTCAGGGCAGTTTCTCCTTGGTAATCCAGGACATATAATTGAGGCAAGCTGTCTTCCTAGTAGAAGATGATCAAAAGGGCTGATGTTCCATCAGGTAAATGTTTTAGCTATACTCCATGAGGGAGTGCAACATCAGAAATTAGAAATCAGTATCCTATGTTGAGGGAAAAAAAAGTCAATTGAAAACTCTGAGTTGATTAAACATGTTAAATATTTTTCTTCACCACATGCGCTATCTTCTCAAAGGAGCATTGGTCTGGCATACTTCATACACAATGGGAAACTGGATGGAGACTTAAATCTGGGCTATTTGACTTCTTTCTTCAGGGAATACCCAGATCTGTTTTGTTATTTTTGAAAATCATGTTCTATTAGAACGCTTTATACATGTATGCCTGTTATGCTTACTTAGTTTTCTGTAAGTATACTTCCACAAATATTTTTGTAGCACTCATTACCATACAGAATACCAGAAGGTCATCAGATTTCAGAGAACAGTCTATCTCATTCACTTTGTAAGTCATCATATAGTGGTCACTGCCAGAGGTAAGAGTTTTTCCCCTAGAGGCAAGAATTTGACATAGAAAGATCAAAGGCCTGATTTGATCTCTTAAAATACTCTCCCTTTTCTTATCTTTCTCATTCAGTTACTAACTTAAAAAATATGTTTGGGTTGTTGGCAGTTTAAAGTATCCAGAAGGGAACTTGACTTATTTTTTAAAGGTGAAAAAAATCCGAAAGTGCAGAGTACTCAAAATAGCACTTACCTTTAAGATAAGTGAAATGTATTCAAATTTAAAGCATACTTACCCTTTTGATTAGTAACTTACAGTCTAGGAAGCATGTGCTGCTGCTCAGAGTAAAGGTGCTACATAAAAACACAGCCATAACTATGAGAAAGCACAGTGTGAAAATTATAAGTTAGTTTTAAATGTCTCTTAATGCCGATCTAGCCATTTGAGATGAAAAAAAAAATGCCATGATATTTCCCCTATAAAAGTTTCCAAATCAAGTGGAGCCCTTTTATTTATTTTTTTAAACTTAATAGCAATGCTCAGAATTTAAATGAAATTAGTTTACATCAGTAGATTGGTCCACCTATCCAGGTAAATAAACTAGAATTTTATATGTTGTTTTCTCGCCATAATTCTTTCTTATCAAATTAAATAATTGCAAACATAATTGTATTCCTTAATTAGTTATACCCTGAGTTGTCAAAACAAAGGGACATGAATAGAGGTGGCATTTAGTCACATTCCTATTTCTTCCCTTTTATAGTCTAGTTTAAGAAATTGTCCCAAGAAAGGAAACTTCTTTAAAGCAAACACTGTCTCAGGTTAAATGAAGGCGATTAAGTGTCTTTAGGTACTTCCACAAACAAAACTCTTAACTGATGCCAAAATTAAGTTTTAGGAGCCGTCAAAAGTAAATTCCAGGGGGATCTGTGGCGCACAGGTAGAGCACACATGTTACCTGAAGGTGGGAAGGTTCATGAATGGTCGCTCAGCACTGCAGCTGCTTCTTCTCCCTATCTCTCCTCTCTGTCTATCTCTGTTTCTCTCTGTCCCTCACCCTGTTATCAATTTAAAGAAAGATAAAGAAAAGAAGGGATAAAGAAGAGAAAGGAACAAAGGAAGAAGGAAAGAAGGAAGGAAACAAATAAGTAAATAGGTCTCCGGAGACAACATAATTGTTATACAAAAAAAAACCTTTCAGGCCTGAGGCTCTGAGGTCCCAGGGTTCAGTCTCTAGCAACACCATAAACCAGAGTTAAGCAGTGCTCTTAACACATTCTCTCCTTCTCTGCCTCACTTGCACTCTAGCTATCATTAAAATAAATAAAAATAAAATAAACCATTTTTAAAAGAAAGGAATGACCATTAGGAGCACTGGAGTTATCAAGTAATAACCCTGATAGGAAAAAAATAGAAGCAAACAAACAAATTCCAAGATTATCACCAAAAAGGAAGAAAAATAAAAAAGAATTATATGGAGTCGTAGCACACCAGCCCCAGAATTTTTTCCTGTGAAGCATACCAGTCAGTTCACTGAGTGAACATGCAATGTACATGCGAGCATTAAAACAATGTCAGTCTTCTATCTGTGTGTGTTGTTCCAAGACTTTTTTTTTTTTTCAAATTGGTACAGACAGACAGAGACAGCAAGACAGAGGGAGAGGAGAAAAGATACCATAGCACTAAAATTTCCTCTCATATAGTGAGGAGGGGACTTGAAACTGGATCATGAGCCTGGCAAAGCAGGCACAGTATTGTGGTGAGATGTCTTGCCAACTCTGTGGCATGGAAGTCTTGGAAGTCTTGATGGGGAGGTGGGTAGGGGAATTTAATTGTTACTATGTTCCCTATGCTTTATAACTGTCAGTGTCAGCTCTTTCATTGGTAATATTCAGTCAGCTGGTAGGTGAGATGTATGCTGGTATTTCTAAATGAGGTGAGATTATCTGCAGAGTAGAAATTTCTTACGTAGTAAATACATTTGGTCTCATTTTTCATTTTTAAAATGAAGTTCATTTTTTTCCATATGTGGTTCCAACTTGAATCAGATTTTATTCGTTGGAGCCAAAATTGGCTTTTACAATCCAAGTACATTGAATTTAAATCCAAAAATAGTTTAAATCTACATTAAATTCACATACTGAAGGCAGTATGTGATAACTGGTAACTATTGTTCTTGCTACTGAAAGTGTGTGGTGGTGGTGGTGGTGGTGGTGGTGGTGTAGTATTCCTGAAGCAGCATTTAGAAGATAACATAAAAAGGGCTTTAAATGTAAAGAGACACGATAGAATATAATGTCAGTTTTCCCCAGTGGAAGGATAAGTAACTGTGGACATCCCTAATGATACATATTTTTAATCGCAGTGTTAGATAAACTGTATCTAGAATGTGACATCTTAGCAAAGTCAGGGATTTTATTCATCCTTCAGTTAGGAGCCTTGCCCTCTTTTATGAGGAAATAGTTTATAATTAGTAAAGATGGCTGAGAGCCCAAGTCACTCAAGTAATGTTAGTTTTTTGGTTTTGTTTTGTTGTTTGTTTTTAGTTTTTCTCTTTAGATCTAATTTGTTTTCATATGTGACTATCCTGTTTTTGACACATGGATACTATTTCTTACCTCCCTGTGAGAGGTTATCTGCAAGATAATCTCACCCTCAATTTAAGTCTTTTTCCCACCATCAGCATCAAAACCCAAAGCCCTGCAACCCCTTGCTTATCTGCCTGCCTAGAGTCCTTTGCTTTGGTGCGATGCACAGACCTAATGCAAGTTTCACTTTGTGCTTTTCCTTTCTGTCCTGGTTTTTAAATTTCACCAATAAGTGAGACTAGCCAGTATTCATCCTTCCCTGTTTTGGCATATCTCATTAGCTTGGATTCTGCATGCTATTTTGTATTTGAGTTTTTAACAGATGTCTACCTTTCATTTGCATTTCCCTATAGACGTGTAAATCAAGTGGCCCACAGTCAATTATAGCATCAGATTGGATTGCATGTTATTTATAGATAAAATAACCATATGTAGAAGGTGGATGAAAAATAGATGATGAGATAAGTAGTAAATCTAAAGAGGGGTCTTCGGGCCAGTCAAGGGGCCATTATGCATATTTAATGTGTGAGGTGTCCCGCTCCCCTCAGGATTTCCTGGGGCTTTGTGTCCTTCTTAATTCCATGACTACAAGGGGAAACTCTATTCATTCATTCATCCTTTCATTCATTTTTTGATATAGTGGGTGAGAACTAGAAAAGGAGAGACAGAGAGAAGAGAGATAAAAAGTAGAGACACCTGAACACTACCTCACCTGTGGTAAATCTTCCCCCATTATGTGGTGGTCAGGGCTTCCCTGTTGGTAAAATTTGCTTTCTTTTGGATGAGTTATCTCAAGACCACTAGGTGCTATTTTCAGTTTTAGATAAGCTGGATTTTTTTTTTTTTTAAGTACAAGACCTTTATCAGTACTGTAGAAACTGGTTTATTTATAGATAAGAACTACTAGGCTAAACACAATTACAGTGGTGATTGCAAAGGGTAGGAACTAAGGTAATGGGTGTGAAGAGGAGTGACTCGACTAGGCAGACTATAGTGATACTTGAATTTGAAGAATGAAGGGATATATTAAATTATGATATGTTATTTGAATTCAGGCATTTGTAGTTAGGAATTTATAATTATAAATATGAGGTTAAAAAGATGGAACATGTTGTAACAAAAAAGTCTAAAAATAAAAGTTAAAATTGTGAGTGAATTACTAATGTATATAAAGAGCATATATGGTGACATTTGCAGGAATTTCCTTATTGCAAATTCACTTTGATGTCAGAAATAACAATAGCTGCTAGTTATCAAACACTTACTGATACATTTTTGAACTCAAATCTGTTTAAAATCATAAGTGTAATCAACAGGAAAATAAGTGAAAAGTAAATTGACAGAGAAATTCAGACAAATATATTAATGATCTAAATTAAAAAATCCAAGACTAAGGAACTTGTTTTATATATTTGGCAGGTCCGATGCAATAAAGTTTGTTTTACATGAAACATTATTGAATTATGTTTTTGAACCTCTTCTTGCATAAGAAAATTAAAATATTAAGAGCATGATATCCTGCTTTGTAAAAATAACATAAATAGCCAGAATGTTTTGGAACAGGTAGGACAAGATAAAATTTTTTTACTAGCTGAGTAGTATCTATCCCATTATGCACATATCTCCCAACTTTCCTAGCTACTTATATGTTCTCGGGCATCTGAGTTGTTTTCAAGTTGGGGTATTACAAATTTTACTGCTGTGAACATAGGTGTAGCCATGTGTCAAGGACTGCCCTGTAAACCATTAACACCTTGTCCCCAATAAACTGATTTGGAAAAAAAAAAGATAATTATCATGTCTGGAAAACATTGGTTATCCCACAAGGATTAGTATCACTATCTCTTAAGATAAACCTACATAGAGCTGAGTAAAGACATATTCATATAGTATGATCTTACAGAGAATTCATATAGGGGGCTGGGCAGTGGCACACCTGGTTAAGCGCACAGAGTGCCAAGTCAAGGACCAGCTCAAGGATGTAGGTTGGATACCCCTCTCCCCACCTGCAGGTGTCTATCTTTTTCCCCCTCTCTCTCCTTCCTCTCGTAATTTCTCTCTGTCCTATTCAATAAAAAAAAGGGGGGGGGTGGCCACCAGGAGTAGTGGATTTGAAATGCTGGTACCAAGTCTCAGCAATAACCCTGGAGGCCAAGACAGAGAGAAGGAGAGAGATAGAGATAGTAGATAGATAATGAGAATTCATATATCCATTAACCTTCATATGTGTCCTGGGAGTTTACAAATGAACTTCTTTTGGGTTTCTCATCAAGGAGAGCATAACTTTCAAGCAAGATTGTTTAGTTGATACTTATATGAATTTAATGCAGTTTCTTCTCAAATTCCTCTTTTTTGGGAAAGATATTCTCTGAGTCTCCATTTCACCTATTGTGGCTATCATACAATGGATCAGTCAATGTGCAGTGTCTGTGATATGGTCTGTGAAGATTTGCGTAACAGATGTATTGTTCAGGCACAAACCAAAGAATGCCAAAAACAGATGTTGCAAAAATAATTTCTTTCTTTTTAAAAAATTTTATAACCTTTTTTATATTTATTTATTCCCTTTTGTTGCCCTTGTTTTATTGTTGTAGTTATTATTGTTGTTGCCATTGTTAGATAGGACAGAGAGAAATGGAGAGAGGAGGGGAAGAGAAAGATAGACACCTACAGACCTGCTTCACCACCTGTGAAGCGACTCCCCTGCAGGTGGGGAGCCAGGGCTCCAACTGGGATCCTTCTGCCAGTCCTTGTGCTTTGCGCCACGTGCGCTTAACCTGCTGCGCTACAGCCCGACTCCCAAATAATTTCTTTCTTTAGTTCCCCTGAATCCTTCAGACAGTATGTAAGGAGCCTGCAGCCTCTGAGGTTATTGACCCCTTGCTATCTGTTGACTAAGCACTACTTGTCCTTCTAGGCAGCAGACATCCTACCATATGGGGACCTGGAGTTTTAGTCATAATGCCTATGGGGTCACCTCCACATACATGCTTCCTCCTCATGTTAGGATCTTTCTGCTGAAGCCACCACACTTGCTCTTTGCTGTCTAGATGAGAAGAGACTCATGCATGCAGTGTATTGTATGTGCTTGGGAAGGAAGAAGTGCACTTTATCTGGTCAAGATGATCTTTTTTTTGTGGTTCCTATACCTTGCCCTTTTACTACATTGAGCATAAGAGAAAGAAAATGGAGAAAGAGCAAGTGAACTAGCTTATATCTCAGAATACCCAGAAAGACTTGCTTGCCTAATGAATCTTAAATATCTTTGAGATCAGGATATTTTTCATTTCCAGCCCCCTAGTGTAATGTCTAAAATAGGCTATTGTTAAACAATATCTTGCTTTGCAAAAGATGAAATGAAATGTACCATTTGAAAAAAATAATAAAGTATCACTGATATTTAAATCCCTAAAATGAATGATCTTTTTTTTCAGAGTAGCATATTATTTAAGAAGAAATAAAACTTAAGAAACTAAGTCACTCAGTGCTAACTTGGGCATGGAGAAAGAGAGAAAAGCATGTGACAGAAAACCTAGAAAAAGAAGCAAATAGTTTTAGCAGAGATTTTTATATCCAGGCATGAGAGTTTAGGATTGCAGATATATATTTCTTACTCTTAATCCCAGCTCCTAAATAAAGACAGGACTGAGTAACTCAGAGAAGCTGGTGTCTCCTCTGTGGGTGTCTTGTTACCTCAGTGAAGAGAATCTCCTCCCTAGACAGGGCCTTCCTGGAGGACATAGTCAGATTCTAAGTTCCTGAATCTTACATTCCTGCCTCCCTGAACTTTCTGACCTCTCCTTAAATTCTTTACCATGAAGGACCTAGCATCTTGACCTCATTCATTATAGGCCCTTACTCTGCTTTCAAGGACCATCCTTATAAACTATTAAGACCATATAGTCCACCGATCTGTTGATGAATAGTAAAACAACTCAAAAAATTAAGATTTTTAAAACAACAGCAATTTATTATGCCTCCTAACTGTGATCTGGATTGGGTTTGATTGGGTGTTCATTTGCATCCTGTGGTGTTCACAGGTGAAATGCCCAAAATATCTTTCTCAGTTACATAAACAGTGCATCAGCTGGGGTGAATGGAACACCTAGGAGCTGTTTGGGCATCTCTCTTCCTCAGTATGGTATCTCCACAGGGTTAGCTTTTACTTTGTCACAGCAGGAAGGTTACAGTAGCTAGCATCTCACTTCCTCACAGTGTGACTCCTACATGGTAACTGGTATCCAAGAGGGAGGAAATGGAAGCAGCCAGTCTTAAAGTCTAGATCTGGAACTGGGACAGTGCTGCTTCTGCTACATTCTGTTGGTTAAAGTAAAGTATGAGTCTAGTCCAGATTCAAGGAGGAGGAGGGAGGGAAAAAAAAATAAAAATAAAAATGTCATGCCATCTAACTCTTTAAAAGTCATTTGAGGTTTTTTTTTTTTTTTCTATTTATTTGTTACATTTTGGAATCTGTAACTATAAAAACAAATGACAAATTGAAAAATATCTAGTTTTATGAAAGTTGGTACTTGTGGTTGAAATAACACTTTCAGTGAGCATTGTGCAGGGTATATTAATCAGCTAGGATTGTGATAATAGTGCTTTTAAATGTGTACCTTCACTGCAAATATTATCAAGTGTTAGTTATTACCTGTCTGTGGGTTGGGTAAGGTTCTTTTGCTTCAGACTTCAGGTTGAGTTCAGCTCTATTGGACTTGTCTTTTCATTTGCCTTAGACTAGCTGTCATCTGAGGAGAAACTGAACCACACAGTTTACAATCTCCTCTCACTTCTGGTCTGCTAATACTCCACTGATCCACTCAAATGTCCTATGGAGTCAAAAGCTAATGGAACAATGATTATGCTCCCATGGAGATAAGAGAGCCATAGGAGGGGGAGAGGAATGAGTATAAACTAATATCATAAATGAGTATAAACTAATATCATAAATTAAAAAGAAGTTAAATTGGAAGTTACAGTGAGTCTGTGTCTATGAAATGTGAGATTTTAGTAAATTTTCATCATGGAATATAAAATAATTGTATTTAAAGATTAATATTCTTCAATATATAGGCTTTTTGAGTGTATATTTATATACTGTTTAAATAATTACAATTAATATCTGAAGCACTAGATAATTTTCTCAAAATATTTAAACTTCTATTTTCAGTTACCAAAATTAAATGAATTAAAAACATGGGGTGGACTAGAAATATTGTGTGGGAAGATGGTGTCAGAGTTGGGAATAGAACTAGGAAGCTGGATGAGGGTAAGAGTTACTTGCAGACTTGAAAAAAATATATATGCAATTAACTGTTTTTCACATTCTTATCATACACTGTACCTATTTCTTCAACAATTGCTTGTTTTAAGTATAATCACCCACAACTCATCTTGGTCTTCCATGTGTCTCATTATTTAAATTCACTAATACTAATCTTACTCATCAATAAAATGAGACTGACATTGTATACATCACAAGATAATGTGAGGATTTAATGAATTCACATATCCACACACTTCCGGGGAAAATCACTAATAGTATAAAAAAAAATCTTACGTTAAAAAAAAATCACAGAACAGTTCTTACCTAATGGCAACTAGAAGGATTTCCAGGTATACAAAACTGAGTAAAACATGGTCTTACCCTGGGAGAAGATTTTAGTTGACTATGGCTATGCCAATTATTCATTTAAAAGTAAATAACATGTGCAGTGAACATTAACCAGGACTGGGGGAATCTTTGGAACATAAATATGTAGTCTTAAAATGGAGAAAATATGGGATAAGCTGGTCTCCATATATGCATTCCAAGTTTTAGTTGTATGGTCCATCCTTACGTCAGTGTGGGAGAAGGATACACAGGGCATGGATGGATGAAAGCTTGGTTATCTTGGAGCCACAGCAATAAAGATAAATTACGTGGCATGGTAGTATACCATGGCCTTCATGCTGGTGATGCAAGAGAGGTGGTGTAAAAGCAAAGCGCAAGGACTGGCGTAAGGATCCTGGTTTGAGCCCCGGCTCCCCACCTGCAGGGGAGTAGCTTCATAGGTGGTGAAGCAGGTCTGCAGGTGTCTGTCTTTCTCTCCCTCCTCTGTCTTCCCCTTCTCTCCATTTCTCTCTGTCCTATCTAACAATGACATAAATAACAACAACAATAATAACTACAACAACAATAAAAAACAAGGGCAGCAAAAGGAAATATTTAATATATATAAAAAACAGAACATATTAAACTAATTTAGGCATGCCCCCTTTTCGCTGCATAAATATGAGTAGTATTCCAGGTAGTCTTAACTATCCTCTTTAAATATATTCCAGAATGTAGAGCATCTTGAGGAGAAGAAAGGGAATGTCTCCTAGGAGAGTATCAGGAAAAAGGGGCCTGAATAAAAACAAGGCATGCACATGTAGGTTTGCCAGTCTCCAGTGATTATAAAGATTGGAATTAAAAGGGGATAGTACCTTTACAGAGAGTTGTTTCCCGTAGACTTAAGTGATTTTCACTCCCAATATTTAGCACATTTCTATAACAACAACAACAACAACAAAAAACAACAAAATAAATAAAGTAAGTAAAATAAAATACAACTACAAATATTTTTATCTGGTTTCTAAGACTATTTGTGGCAGTGAGATGGATGCAATTAGTTTCTAGAAATGATCACAATTTTATATAAACCACATTTGTATTTCTAATTTATAATACTATGATTAAAATAACAATACTAGTCACATTTTATATCCCCTGGTCTCAGAGTTCATTGAACAGAGCAAAATTTATTTCTATAGAAGGAAGAAATTCCTATTAATTATAGTAGTGAATATAATCAGAACAAGTCAACCAGCTCTTTGGGATATAATAAGCTGAAACTGTCAGACCACTAGAAAAAGGATTGGCATGTTTTCCAGCATCTCAACCTTATTTTTTTCTTCTAAGTTTCTTTCTTTCTTTTTTTTTTTTGTATCATCAGTTATAATGATGCTACCCTTTGCTCTTTTTCGCATCCTCCTTCTCTTCCTCATAGTCTGTTTTATTTATATAGAATATATCCATATGTATATATATGTAGATTTGTACATATAAGAGAATTTAGGAAGATACTGGTTTATTTTTTAAATTAAATATAATTTTATTGGGAAAAGAATGATTGAGAGGGGAGGGGGATAGAGAGAAAGATACCTGCAGCACTGCCTCATCACTCACAAAGCTTCCCCCTGCAGGCAGGGACCAGAAGCTTGGACCCCTGTCCTTCTGCACTGCAATGTGCACTCACCCAGGTTTGTCATCACCCAGCCCTGATTACAGATTTATGTATATATATATATTTTTTTTTTTTGAGAAAGTACTTCAAAGAATGTATTCAAAGACTATTTCAGAGGTTGAAGTAAATGATCCATATGATCTTTTCCAGGACTATAATTCTGAGATTCTGTGGCTCATGGAAATATGGGTTTGACCTTTGCCATTCAGCTGAATGTTTAAGGTTCTTTCACAATGCTAAGGTGCTGGAACTACTTTCCAATATATTTCAAAATGCAGATTATTAAACTTTCACAAACCAAACTCCTAGCTTAGTGTTTCTTGTATATCCTATTTACTCATCTTTTTTTTGCCTCCAGGGTTATAACTAGGGCTTGGTGCTGGCACTGCGAATCCACTGCTTCTGGAGGCTACTTTCACCCCCATTTTTGATGCCCTCGTTGCTCTTGTTGTTATTATTATTGTTATTGTTGTAATTGTTGGATAGGACAGAGAGAAATGGAGAGAGGAGTGGAAGACAGAGAGGGAGAAAGAAAGATAGACATCTGCAGACTTGCTTCACTGCTTGTTAAGTGACTCCCCTGCAGGTGGGGAGCCGGGGGCTCAACCGGGATCCTTACACAGGTCTTTGTGCTTTGCGCCATGTGCAGCTACCACCTGACCACCCTATTTACTTATTTATAGTATATTGCTAGAGCATCCATTTTATTAGACTAAGCCAGTGGAAGAGAAGAAAGACAAATATATACACTGTAGAGATTCAGAGAGGGAAAGCTGCTTGATTGTGACTTAGAATTAACATGCTTTCTCATTATATTCTTCAAAGATCGCATGTATATTGTATGAAAATGCTTTATTTCTCTCTTCTTCACAATAATTTTGTCCATGGTTAATTATATCTCAATATATTCTGACTTTCGCAAAAAAAAAAAAAAAAACCAAGAATTATTCCAGAATTCTTTTGCTCCCTCACCTTCTTTGTCTGCCAAATTCGAATGAAAACTTTTTTTTTCTTCTTTGGTATCTTTTCTTTCTTTTTTTCTTCTTCTTTTTTTAATTTTATCTATAAAAAGGTAACAATGACAAAATCATAGGATAAGAGCGGTACAACTCCACACAATTCCCACCACCAGAATTCTGTATCGAACCTCTCCCCCCCTATAGCTTTCCTATTCTCTAATCCTCTGGGAGTATGAACCCAAGGTCATTGTGGGGTGCAAAAGGTGGAAGGTCTGACTTCTGTAACTACTTCCCCACTGAACTTGGGCGTTGGCAGGTCGATCCATACTCCCAGCCTGTCTCTCTCTTTCCCTAGTAGGGTGGGCCTCTGGGGAAACGGAGCTCCAGGACACATTGGTGGGGTTGTCTGTCCAGGGAAGTCTAGTTGGCATCATGGTAGCATCTGGAACCTGGTGGCTGAAGAGAGTTAACATATAAAGCCAAACAAATTGTTGACTAATCATGAATCTAAAGGCGGGAATAGTGCAGATGAAGAGTTGGGGGGGGGGTGTCTTCGTTTTGTAGATAGCTAATAGGCATATTTTAGTTATATCCCAAAGGGCCTCTGGCTATACTAGTTTTTTTTTCTTTGTTTTTTTTCCCTGAGCTTGAAATCTGAAATGCAGGTAGACCCAAGTTATTGGCTGGGGAGATGATGTCATGGCTGACCTGATCAGAAGTATCTATCTGATCCTTGTTGATTATAGGGTCTCAGTTGACCATAAACCAATTTTCTGTCTTCTTTATCATCAGACTATTTCAAGAATGATATACACTCCTTTCTCCTTGTAATCCCCTGTCAATGTCTCATAGACTCCAAAAGGAAATAAATTCTAGTAGACATGGCATGTAGACCTTCAAACTAAACCCGATTCCAGCCTGTGTCTCATTTTTATTCTTTTACATTTGTTTTATGCTTTAGTCTTCCTCCCAGCCTCACATTGCTATACTACCAAAAGTTCCCAAACTTTCACAGTTCAGGGAGTACCGTTGCTGGGGATAATACCTCTAGCTTTTTATTTTACTATAAATCTTTGCTTAAGTCTTACCATTGTTATTAAGCCATCTGTGAATTTTAATGTTATTTATCATCTTGAGTGGACTAGGGGTATGCATATGTTTAGGTAAACATCACTTCTAAATGTGAGGTAAATATTTAAATTGGACTTGGGAAAACAGAAGACTCTCTTCATTACGATTGAGTATCATTTAGTCTCTTAAGGGCCTAAATAAAACAAAATATGAAGTAAGGAACACTTCATCTTTTTTTTTTTTTTTAATTTTCTGCCTGACTATTGAGTTATAATGTCAGTACTGAGAGATATTTTTGGATGGAGACTAAATTATGCCACCATCTTTCCTGTGACATACAGAGGGCATACTATGCTATTTCTTAACCTACATAGTTGCATGGCCTAATTTTCATACAGTTACGGTTGTCTTTCTCTGGAGAACCCTAACTAATCTGTCATTTCATTCTATGAAGATTTAATTGTTAATGAATCTGTGTTCACAGAAATGTATCTAATACATTACATTACATTAATTAAATACTTGAGTTATAAATTCAAATTTACTTGATTTTCATACCAGCCTTGACACTTAACAATATCTATACCTTACTATCCTGGCGTAATTTTATTTTCTTGTGTGCATATGAAGAATCATGTTAATAACACATGAGACATTTTTTAGGAATACCCAATATTACAAAGTAGAAGTGTTTTTACTATGACTAGCAGAGGTTAGTAATACTAAACTTACATTTATTTGTCTACTTGGCTTACTTTTGCCAACTATATTTTGAATATCTTCATGCCTGAAAATGTGTCCATGTTTTCCAGTTGCCATCATTGAGGATATGCTCTACAATATAGTAAACATTCACATATTTGTTGAAAGCTATAAGAAGGGTATGCACTGAAAGTCAGGCATGAAATAGTATTCTGTATGTCAAATGAAGTTTCATGGCTCATATGTGTATCCATGAGGAAGTAACACTGGAGTAGGGCTTAAACATGCAAACAGGATAGAAAGATAGGAGAACCAATGATCAATGACAGAACTTGACTGGGGGTATTCCAATTTCCATGGCACCTAAATACAAACTAATTTCACATTAAGAACACTTGAATGGTAGGATGAAGTTCATTTTTGATGTATCAATAATTAACTGATTTTTGAAGTGGATTAAAATCAACTTGAAAATTTATTTGAATTGGAATATCTGGAAGAATCGATTATACAATTCCTCCAGTGATAACCCGGGTGGCATAAAAAATAATCTCAAAACAGTTTTTAGAGTACTTTAATCACATATATAAACCTACAGTGTCATGGCATTACTGTTCTATTTTGCAGGGCCAAGCAAATAGCATAGTAAATTAAATAATAGCCTTTCATGCCTGTGGCACCAGAGGTCCCAGGTTCAATCCTAAGCACAAACTTACTGCTCAGAGCTGAGCAGTACTTTGGTTAAAAAATAAAAAATCGGGAGTCAGGCGGTAGCGCAGTGGGCTAAGCACAAGGACTGGTGTAAGGATTCTGCTTCAAGCCCCCGGCTCCCCACCTGCAGGGGAGTCACTTCACAGGCGGTGAAGGAGGTCTTCAGGTGTCTATCTTTCTCTCCCCATCTCTGTCTTTCCCTCCTCTCTCCATTTCTCTTTGTCCTATCCAACAATGATGATATCAACAACAACAACAATAATGACTACAACAATAAAAAACAAGGGCAACAAAAGAGAAAACAAAGAAAAAACAAAATAAAAAATCTATTTTGCATTGAGCAGTACAGTGGTCAAAAGACAAGAGGCTGTTAGATTGTAGAATGTGACCGTTTTGACTGACAAGCTTTCAGATTTTAACTTTATGTCCATACCATACCACCCTGAACATACCCAATCTCGGGAGATTTTAACTTTATTAGAATTTCTCTTTACTTGATTTTAATTTTGATTGACTTAAAATGTCATATTAATATGATTAGTCTGGTCTAAAACTGAGCTGCTTATTAAAAGAGAGATTATTTCTGTCACATAAAATGTTGGTGATGAAAAGTCTGCCTGTCTCCCTATTCCATGAGATTGAAGCTAAGATTGTCTCAAGACGTACAGAACAGGCCTTCCAAATCTACTTTAACATGTGGATTGTTTTCAAACTGTGTTTACCTGAGATCCTGTAGGCACACAAGAAACTTTTGCCACTCCCCTAGCTGTCTAGAACAGTGAAAAATTGAGGCTTTTACCAAGAATGGGGATCATTATCCAAAATAGCGTTCGTTTCTCCCTTCTTTCCTTCCTTCCTTCCTTCCTTCCTTCCTTCCTTCCTTCCTTCCCTTCCCTTCCCTTCCCTTCCCTTCCCTTCCCTTCCCTTCCCTTCCCTTCCCTTCCCTTCCCTTCCCTTCCCTTCCCTTCCCTTCCCTTCCCTTCCCTTCCCTTCCCTTCCCTTCCCTTCCCTTTCCTTTCCTTTCCTTTCCTTTCCTTTCTTTTTCTTTTTTTTTGTAAAGATAATAACTCACCCTCAGGTCTTCAGCACAGAATCTAAACTTTAAAATTTTTTTTTTATATTTTTATTTTACAAAGTTACATGTTGACAGGGGTTTGAATTCACACCATTCCCACCACTAAAGTTCTGGATCTTCACTGTCTCCACTGCAATCCACCACAGTTCCCCTAAAGTTGTAGACATGGGCCAACCATCTTCTCTACAACTATCTGTCCACATTTATATGTAGCTGCCCCTTCTTTTTCTGATTCACTCCTCTCTTCCCCTCTAAGCCACTCATGACATCATAACTACCTCCATATGGCCCTCTCCTTTTCCTTCTCTCTCTCTGGGTGCTGATGGAGCTGGAGTGCAGAGTCCTCTTATCTTCATCCTATCTCTTCTCCCCCGCTGGGAGTATGGATCAAGATTGTTTATGGGGAGCAGAAGGTAGGAGTTCTGGCTTCTGTAGCTGCTTTTCCACTGAGCCTTGACATGTCAATCCATACCCCCAGCCTGTTTCTATCTTCCCTAGTGGACCAGAGCTCTGGAGATGTGAGGGTCCAGGACACATTGGTGACGTCGTCTGCCCAGAGACGTTGGAGTCATGGTAGCATCTGTAACTTGGTGTCTCGAAGGTGGCATGACCTAAGTTGAGATAAAAAAAGGGGGGGGGGATTCAGGCTGTAACGCAGTGGTTTAAGCGCATGTGGCGCAAAGTGCAAGGACCAGCGGAAGGATCCCGGTTCGAGCCCCCGGGTCCCCACCTGCAGGTGAAGCAGGTCTGCAGGTGTCTATCTTTCTCTCCCCCTCTCTGTCTTTCCCTCCCTTCTCCATTTCTCTCTGCCCTATCCAACAACAATGACATCAATAATAAATACAACGATAAAACAACAAGGGCAACAAAAGGAAATAAATAAGTAAGTATTTAAAAATTTTTTAGAAAGAGCTTTTGTACAGGAGAAACCTACCTACATGCCAGAGTGAACATTTAACTATTCAGTGTCTGATCTTAGTCCTATATCCTCATCGTGTGACTCTTTATCTTTTGTCCTTGAAACCTCAAGTCCCTTTATTCAGTTACTTAGTTTATAGTACACCTCACCCCCCAATTTTTCCTCATCATCTTTGGAATGCACACTCAGATAAAGTATGTATATATGTATTTTTATATTCAATCTGTTTTTTTAATTTGTGACTAGTAGTTGTTTACAGGGATATAAAATCACAGGGCACAGTTTCTTACCACACCCACTGCCTAATGTCTGTGTCCTACGCTCCCAAAGTAATCACCGTAGTTTACACAAAGTATTACAGATGGTTTATTTATTTCTGTTTTTTCTTTATGAAAATTTATATATTTCAGTTCTCTAGATTTCACATGTGAGGGAAACCATATAATAGTTAGGTGTCTTCTACTTATTTCACTAAGCATAATCAAGGATGTGATTTCTTTTTCAGGTAGTAGTATAGAATTGACAACAATACTTTTTGCTCAGTGTTCATTGGGGCAAAACTGGCCATGCTGTTTCAGCTAAGTACAAGGGATGCTATGCTCCCAAATAAAGTCTGTTACTAAAGAATTCATCATGGGCAGGGGAGATAGCATAACGGTTATGCAAAGAGACTCTCGTGCCTGAGGCTTCGAAGTCCCAGGTTTAATCCCCCACACTACCATAAGCCATTTGGGTTATGGTATGAATCCACTGCTATGAATTCACTGCTCCTGGAGGCTAGTTTTCCCCTTTTGTTGCCTTTGTTGTTTATCATTGTTGTTGCTATTGTTATTGTTGTTCTTATTGCTGTCATTGTTGTTGGATAGGACAGAGAAATGGAAAGAGATGGGGAAGACAGAGAGGGGGCAGAGAAAGACACCTGCAGATCTGTTTCACCACTTGTGAAGCAACTTCCCTGCAGGTGGGGAGCCGGGGAGCTCAAACCAGGATCCTTGCACCTGTCCTTGCACTTTGTGCCATTGTTAAACATCTTTAAAAAGAGCACAAAATGAATATTCTGACTTCCACTGGCATACCTGACTTTCATTTATATATTCAGTTTTGAGTATTTACATACTTGATGAAAGAGTGAGAGACAGATGGACAGACATATCTGAGCACAACTTAGGCATTTACAACTCTAGGCACAAGACTCAGGGCTTCACACAGTCGAATCCTTCACTGCCTCTGCAACCTCATTCTTTACTGTTGTACCTCAAGTAAATAGAATTTGATTTCTATCTTTGATTATTCCTTATGCATAAAAAATTTCTGTAAGAATTTACTTAGCTACTACAATACTAACTTATAAATGTGCTGCTAAAAAAAGAAAGTCTTTAGACTGGGGGCAAGAGATAGCTCACCCTGTGGGATACACAGTTTAGCATGTGTGAGGATCTGGTCACAACCCCTGCTGTCCTGGGAGAGTCCCATGGATAGCAGGTGCTGTGGTATTTTCCTTTTCTGCCTGTATCTCTTTCTCTTTCCTCTCTCTGTCTTAAATGGGGGGGTGTCTTAAAGAGTTGTAGAATCATGCAGATATGAAACCCAGCTATGCAAAATGCAAATTAAAAATAATTCTTAAACTGCTGGAAATATGGTAATAGACCACAGGGGGGCTTACAGATTTTAGTCTGACTGGTTTTGACAGCTCCATATTTTCTTTGTCTTCTAGCTACATATATATATATATATATATATATATATATATATATATATATATATAACTATAGTAAAATTTATTTCAACTCTATAGACATTTAGTTTATAAATTTTAATGACTAAATATTTTTTTAAAACTCCAAAATGTTCAGCAGAGTCAGGGAGGTATTACTTTAAAGGTTCATTCTTACATTAGATTCTTCTAGTGGTTCATAGAGTATCTCTCTCCTTGCACCTCTCATCCACATCCAGTCAACTAGAAATACACCAGTTTGTGTACATCTTTGAAATTCACCGTGCCTGAGAGAGCTGGGTTGTGTTTGGTTTAGATCATATTTCCTGTACAAACGATTAATCTCCAAGATCAACTGTGACTTGTTTGAAGAAGATTTTTTATTTTAAGATTAAAAAATATTTCCTAACATTGCATCCATGGCAACTGTTGAAGAACACAGTTTAGTTGCCCTTTTTCTTGTTTGGGTTAGATGCCAGATGAAGAAATATTGTTTTATGGGAGCTGTCATTGCCAAAAAAAAAAAATGTACCGGAGAAAGAGCTGAGATGCACTAGGATTGGGAAATATTGCTTAGAGATGCTTTTTTGGTGTAGTTTTTCTAGGCTTGCCTTTGAGAATGCTGTTTTGACAGAGAAATTAAGTCATTACTGTGGAGTGATCCACAGAGCAATGAACACAGCATCTCTCTGAAAATGCCAGTTGATGCAGAAGAAAGTGACAAGATCCATGAATCACTTCCCTGATATATTTTTTGCCACCTCAGCGTCCATCATTAACCTAATGGATTATGTTTTGTAGTAGAAGCATTTTATTTGGTCTGTACACTAAAGTAACATATGGAACTTTCCCATTTTAATGGTTACTTAACCTTCATTGTGAAAAGGCTTGAGTGAATTTAAACATTTGAATTGAAATACATGCCATCTATCTGAGCTACTCAGTAGCCAGAAGCTTCATTTGTCTCTCCCATATTAGCAGCAGCTGCTGTACACAGTGAAAATCACCACCTTTGCCTTACATCTGAGGAGGACACTCTTTTAGTTCTGGTTACTCCAGCCTTAGAAGGAAGTTGCAATAAAGGGATTTACATTCTATATTAAAAATGTATTATGCTACTTTAAGAAAGTATGAATAGTTTTAAAGATTGAATGAAAGATTAATTTTCATTTAAGAAAAAGGAGGCAAAAGAAGAGAGAAGAAAAGAAAAAGAAAGTAGCACTTATATTCAATATAACTTATGTTCAGACTGAGCCTAGGAGAACATCTTTGCTGAATTGTAAATGATATCAGAGGCATAAGTCATGAGTGAATAATGAGTGAAATGGGAGTAGATAGCATAATATTTATACAGAGAGATTCTCATGCCTGAGGCCCAAGTCCCAGGTTTACTCTCCTGTGCACAATAAGCCAGAGCTAAGCAGTACTCTGAAAAAGAAAGGAAGGAAGGAAGGAAGGAAGGAAGGAAGGAAGGAAGGAAGGAAGGAAGGAAGGAAGGGAGGAAGGGAGGAAGGAAGGAAGGAAGGCAGGCAGGCAGGCAGGCAGGCAAGTAGGTGGCAGGCAAGAAGTAATGAATAGTCCAGGTGATTGGGTGGAGAACTTCAGTGTTGCATGTGCAAACAGTACTTTGGTTGCCTCTTGGCCCTGTTTTATAAATATTGCTGCTCAGAGAGAGTCCTAAGGAGGATTGTGGCTATGAAAGCGAAACAGAAGAAGGAGCTTGTGTAGCTGTTAAAAGAGACACCCTGGCAGAGGTCTGTATACTAGACTTTAAGATTTTAAGGAAGGTGATGATCCCATCCACTCAGCTCTAAGACTTTGCCCCAGGCTAGAGGCACAAAGATAAGGAGCTTAATAACCTCCCTGAAAACAAATAGTTAACTGCATACATCGATCAACTCATCCCAGGAGGACTTTGTTGAGGAAGCTCTTAGTACCCTCCCTTAATTTACAAGTTTTTGCTTTGGATTGACTATCCTGACTCTAACAAATGCACACTCAACAACACAGCTATCAAAGAGTAAGGAAACAGATGACAGTGAGCCTGGAATATTGCAAAATGCAGCACTGAAACCATTATCCAGGCAGATGAAACCTGCTTCTGCCAAGTCAGACTTCCTAAAGGATGCTGGAGTTCATTCCAAGTCAGCACATTCACTGTAACCTGGTATTTCAGGGACTCTTAACCGGCAAAGTAACTCTCTTCTTTGGTCAGAATTTTGACTGTCTGCTTGACTCAAAGGGGTCGTTAATTTCTCACTAATGGCGAGGTCTTAATAGAAAAAAAAAATAGGAGCTTCAACAGAAGGAAGTAGAGCATAGTGATTTTTAATATTTCTCATTTGTTTTAGCACTGCAATTTCAAAGAAAATGAATCCATTAATTAAGTAAAGACATTTGTTTCTAATACTTTCTAGTTATATGAGATACTGTAATGTTTTCTGAGTGTATCATGGGCTTTCTCAGCTCCATACATTTTTATTGCATCTTCAGAGCCTTTGGTTTTATATTTATCTTTTGGAAATTTTACTCATTTTTCATTGATTAGACCTCCCACAGGTCTTAAGGTCTTCATATACAGAAGGAATTAGATGTACTATAGTATGCAGTTCATAAATTCTCAGTGGTACTGATTATCCTTTCTATTATTTTAATTAAATCTTCACATGCCTCATTCTAAGTCTACTGAGCTATCGCCAGATGCATTGTTTTATTGTGTTCCTACACATTTTCCAGGAGGTCGAATATTACTGTCACATTTTCATAGAAAAACTAACCAAGGCATGGGGTGGGGGACACTTAGAATTAATCTAGTAGCTTACTGAACAAGTTGCTAAATTTAAGAAGTCTGACTGCAGAAACTTTCTTTACTAAGCTCTAAATAAGAGATTTTATATAAAAGAAAGCTTTATCTCTACAGAAGGACACAAAATAAAAAAGCCAGAATTTTAGGTGTAAAGCAGTAAAAGAGGACCATCCATTTATGGTGAGTTGGAATCATATGCTTCTTCCTCTATTATCAAAACGCAGCAGCCTGGTTAACTTGTCATCTGTATAAATGACACTTGGACACAGAAAATGCTTTATGGTGATTTTTCTTTTTTACTTGCATTTTGTCACTTGCCTTGGAATTAGGTCACAAGCCGACTTTAAAACTCTTGAAGCAAGAGATATAACATTTGGAAAAGTAATTTCTTGGTCATAATATTATCTGGAAATGGAAATTCTAGTCAACTCTCTTTAAAGAAAGATCCTGATATGTGTCTTCTAAGACCTCAAATTCATTATGTGTCTTTTTATTATCTCCGTGTTGATGAAAGGAAGCTAATCTTCAGCTATTTTTTATTCTACTACTTTATAGCTTTTATTAGATATTATTTATATGTTTTTAAATGTTTTACTAATTATTTAGTAGTGGTTTATCTTTATCATTTAGTGAATGCATTGTACAGTATAGATTTTATAGATTTTTATATTTTGTTTCTGAGAAATGCCTTTGTTCTATTTTATATATCTTTACTATGTGCCCCTGGAAAAAAATAAAGCATAGAAAAATGCTAATTTCTTTAGTAAAGCATTGAACATGAACTTGAATGTTAGCTAAAATTTTGGTAAGAGTAAAGGCTCAAACGTCTGTTTAATTGTTTGACAGAAGCAGCTGCTTTCATTTATAAAAGGAAAATAGTTCTCTGTACGTTGGAAATACTTAGCAGATAACAGTGTCACTCTCGGTTATTGATCAAGATTCTGCTTTCTTTCTTCCTTCCTTTCTTTCCTTCTATCTTTCTTTCCCTTCTCTCATTCATTCATTTTTTTTTCAGTTAGGGTTGTTACACTGAAAATAAGTGAGCAAAGTCTCCTTGCCTTTACTTATCTTATTTTTATTTATTTATTTTTTACCAGAGCACTCCTCAACTCTAGTTTATGGTGGTGAGGAGGATTGAACCTGGAACTTCTGAACCTGTCATGAGTCTTTTGCAAAACCATCATGCTATCTCCCCTGCCCTCCTTGCATTTACTTACCCCCTCACTTTTATTTATGATGAATATTAGATTACAGGGTATAGTTCTACACCATACCAACTGTCAAGGTTCTGATTCTCCACCCACCTACATCCCAAAGGTAACAATTCACAGTTCTCACAAAGTCTTGGTTTATTTGTTTTTTCAAGTTCATGTATTTCAGTTCTCCAGATGACACATGTGAGTGAAATAATCCAGTAGGTGTCTTTCATCTCTTTACTTATTTTGTTAAGCATGAGCAGCTGCTACTATCTGGCCATCCTATCAGAAGTTGGCAAACATTTATTTTTCTGGAGCCTGAGTAGATCACAGGGCTTAAATTCTTGGTCAGGTTTTTCCTTAAACACTGGGAGTCTTTGTGGGCAGTTCAGTATCCTGTAGCTTCTGAGTTCACAGATTGAACACCCAGACCCACCTTCATGCCCACAATGTGCTCTGCTCTGTAAGGCAAAAACTGGCTCCAGCTGCCACTAAGTGCAGCTTCTCAAGTCCTGAAGATACCTCCCTCACCCTTGTTTCCATTCAGTGACCATGCATGAATACACTCAGCTTTGGCTAAGTGAGTTTTCTGAGAAAAAAAAAAAAAAGAAAAAGAAAAGAAAGAAGGAAGGAAGGAAGGAAGGAAGGGAAATATATCCCAGCTGTAATGTGGTGAGTTTTCAGGTAATTTTTTTGTTCTTTTAGTTGACCAGGGGAGTAGCATGAGTGACATGAAGCAGCTGCCACTCCACGGCCATGCCTCCAGAAGTCCCTTGTTTTCACTTTTGATCAGGATAGAACACTAGATCCCTCTACTTTGTAATCATTCTACTACTAATAACTCATTTAATAAATCTCCTATTTGATAGAAGATAGAAAACTTCTTATGGTGAGAATAGGATTCAGAATATACTATGCAAAAGGTTTTTTTTTCAGTCAACTAGAGAATATTTTTACACTCACATCTTTAATTTATTTAATTACTGCTATGGGTGTTATTTCAGGGGAGGTAAATATAGCAAATTGTGTTTAAGATAACACACTAATAACAAGGACAATTCTTTAGACAAAGGATAAAAGAAATGTTGATGGAAACAGACCTGATCTCGAACAGTACTATAGCAGACGTATGCAGCTTGGTTCCAGATTTCTGATTTTCTAAGTTAAAGTCTGCATGTTTAAGTTCAATGTTGTTAAACAAGATACAAGAGAAGTTCTTTTACAGTAGGAGATGAATGAATGTAGTGTTTTGTCAATTCTACGGCATATAGGAAAGAAATAAGTGACAAGGTATAGAAAAGTCAGTTACTACTATGTTAATTGAATTTTCAGTAAACAATTCAAAACATGAGATGATAATTGCAGAGTTTTTATTTCAAGTCACATTTCTGCATTATTTGTGTTATTTCAAGTACAGCATCCTTTGTCCTCAGAACAATTAAAATGTTATGTGGCACCAGAATGTGTACTTCAGTTTCTCAAGTTTAAAGCTTTCATTGTGTATTGCTAATAGTCCTATTCTCTTAAACCTCTTGGTGAATTTTATGTCTTTATTTTGGTATAAAATGCATCATGTTATTGATCATCAAACTTTGGTTCTTCTTGAATGTGATCTTTGCTTTTTTTCTTCTCTCATACAGAATTGTAGAGCAATGTCCTGTGAAATGCTGTCACTCTGTGAATATTTACCCTAATGACAATTTTGAATTGCTGTAGTTCACATTTTTTTTCTAGCCTCCTGCTTGAGGAAAGGCCATACTTTCTTTCCAGAATTCACACTTTCCACTCAATTCTGCTAATCCCCAAAATGCTGATTACCCAAACCATGAACTAATCACATGTCCATTCTCTTTGGTTTCTTGGTGTCAAATTCAATTTGTATTTTCCTAAATACAGTGAGCAAAACTTCTCTAATACTCTATGTTCTAGAGTCATCTTCTTCCTCTCTCTCTCTCTCTGTCTCTCTCTCTTTCTGTCTCTCTCTGTCTCTCTCTCTTTCTCTCTCTCTGTCCAAAGAGCCTGAAAACCTGGATTCTGTTCATCACAGTCATGTCTTCCTGCTTCTACTTATGGGATTGTTGTGCATTTAACTGGGTGTGTCATTGCCTGACTCCTGTATCTGTCATACTGAACAAGTCTTAGCATCTACTTTCAATAAGAATGGAAGACCAAAAGTTTGAGAGGTGATGTCATTAGGAAGATAGTAATGGAAACAGAAAGAATTAAATGAAATCTGAGTGGGATAGCAAACTAATAGCTTTGTAGTTGGATGTAAAAAGAACCATTAAACACTGAGAAATTTGAAATGCTCTGAGGAAGTTTATACTAAATCTTGAAAGCACTTTAGAATCCATGCAAACAAACTGTTCTAACACTTGACTCAAACCCATTTGTCTGTATTAATTGAAGCAGTCATCTATTATCAAACATATTTTTATTCTCTGTCTTAGGTGATTTATAATAATCATTAAATCTGACCTCAAAATGTTAACTCAAATAAAGGATATTACTTATCGTATCTTATAAAATCACTAATTCTAGTTTTCAGACTGTCAACACTTGAAGTAGGATTTTTCTTTTTCAATCTTTCACTTTGCTTAATTATTCTGTCATCATCCCCCTATTTGACCCATATCTGATGCCCCCCTCAACATAGGCAACCATGTGAGTGTGCTCATTATTGTATGCAGACATTGCATACACAAAGATATGGTTGTGCCATATAATCTAAAGTAGCCAGTATACTTCCAAGAGTGTTCATGTTTCTTATTACTAATGTATCCCATCCAACAACTTTAATGCATTTTCTGGGGTGTCCACCTAAGCTTACCCTATTATTCTTCCCATCTCTATTACTAACACTTCCCTAACTATATGTTGTCTGAAGAAACTATGTGAATGTGTACTTAGGATCTAGAATCAGGAATATCTTCTGACAGCTCCAGCCATTCATGTTTCCATAGCAGAGGTGGAGGGTTTGTGTGTGCCCAGCAGGACATTGCTTTTTAGCCGGACAGTATTTTGTTGTGGGAATACTACTCAGCTATTAAAAATGATAAATTTACCTTCTTCACCTCATCTTGGATGAGGCTTGATGGAAACATGTTAAGTGAGATAAGCCACAAAGAGAAGGATGAATATAGGATCATCTCACTCAGAAGCAGAGAAATAAGAACAGAGGGGCAACACAGAGCAGAACTTGTATTGCACCAAAGGACTCTGGAAGGAATGGGGTTGGGGCTTTTAGGTCCTGATTCATTATAGTGGAGGAGGACCTAGGCGGGGGATTCATGTTTTGTATAAAACTGAGAAATTTTACACATATACTAACAACTGTATTAGTGTTTACTGTAAACCATTAATCCCCTCAAGAAAATAAAATAAGATTTTTGTGTTGGAACAGAGAGTATTAATTGCTACTATAATGTAATATTACAATATACTAAAGTATGTTATAACAGTAATAAAAATAATTACTAAATACAAATAATTACTAATACAAAATTACTAAAAATATATTTAGTCAACTAATAGTGCTGAAATATCTTCAGATTAGTCTCCAGTTTTGTTTCACTGCTCAAAAGAGTTATTTTTTAATGTTCTCTATCTTTAATTCATCAACTCTTCTTCTACTAATCGAAGTGTTCTCTATTTGACACTGATTTTTTAATAACCAGATCACCATTTATCACTTTCTCTCTGTCATATGGATGGCATAGCATACAAGGTTTCCTGACTTCCCTCTACTGTGATTGCGTTTCTTTTAAATTATTCTCCATATATGTGCATGTGTGCTTTTTTTTGCCACCAGAGATGGAGAAGGAGAGACACAGAGAGGCAGAGAGTGAGAGATTCCTGCAGCATTGTTTCCCGGCTTGTACATACTATAATGTGTGTGCTCAATCAGGTGAGGCTCCTCCATTGATTGATTGATTGATTCATTGATGGAGACAGAGAGAAATTGAGAAGAAAAAGGGGGATAGAAAAGGAGGAGAGACACCTAAAGCGCCGCTTCACTATCCGTGAAGCTTTCCCCTATAGCTGGGGGCCAGGGGACTTGAACCCAGGTCCTTGCACATGGTAATGTGTGTGCTGTATACCAGGTATTCCACCACCCTACCCCCTCCAAAAACATTGTAATTAGTTCTTTTTCTTACTCTGATATCTTATATTTTTAAATTAATAATCAAAGCAATTACAGAACCTTTTTCCCCTTGCTAGTTTATTGACACAGACATAAGAGTATTGATGTGACACGTTCTATAGGAGTTGTCTAACATTATCTCTATTTAACATGCAGTTAACATTTAGGAATTTTTAAAATCTTAGTGTCATCTTGGGGCTCCCTTTTTGATTTTTTATTGGAGGATGAAATGCACGCAGAGTATACTTGTGCAGCTCATGAATTTTACACACTGAGCACACTCGACCAAGAAGCAATATAAGAATGCTCCCTGTCCCTCCCATGGTGCCTGTGGTCTCTGGAACTCTGGTCCGGCCTGGAGAGCACGTGTTACTGTCGAGATGTTGCCATTCTCTATCCGGGTTGCTATACACTGGAAAGGAGAGTTACAGTTGGCATCTGCCACTGGGCCTGGTACTCTGGGGAACAGACCATTCACTGATGTCTGATTCTCATCTTTGCAGTACTTGTCTTCTAGAACATCACTACAACACAGCAAGCAGATTTTCTCCGTCTTTTTTTTTAATTTAAAAAGATTTATTATTATAGTCATCCCTTGTTTATTGCAGTTAATCAGTTCCAGACTACCACAATAAGTGAATTTCCACAAAGTTGGATTCTTTATTTAGAAATCAAGTATTTTTGTAGTTAGAACTATGCTAAAAAATGGAATATTCTTTAATTTTTATTAGAGAATGAAATGGAATATTTTTGAACATAGAAAACCTGTTTTCAACCTTCGAAATATGATTTTTAACATTATTAGAGCACTCTGGACATGAAATAACACCCCTTTAGCTTTGCTTACTTGTTGAATGAGACAGTAGCTGTTGCAGGGATGTTCTTTTCATCTTTATGGAAGGAGCTAATGGGAAACTCATTCAAGTCGTAATGGCGGCAACCTCCACAATTTCTTGCCATCTTTGATCATATCCAAGAGTTTCATCTTCTCCTGGATGGTGAGCATCTTCCTCCAGCGCTTAGTTTCATCATCAGAAACCTTAGAAGAAGCAGCACATTTAGGAGCCATCGTAGGGCTTCGATAACCGTTCTCAGAAATCGCAAACACTTATAAGAGCAAAGATACTTATGAAGCCTAGTGATGCAGAAGTGCCTATGAGAGAAACACATTTTGACGGGCTTGGTTTCTCCACATCCCATTTCACACACACAAGGAGCCATCTAGCTAGCGGCTGAGCCTGGTGTTGAAGCATTTGCAGGGCTGCTGGAATACAGAGGCCTATAGTCCATATGGACAGTCACTTCAATTTTAATTGTAATACAGGGATTTATAGTTGAATCAGATAACAGAGAGCACACTGTATCATTGTCACTGTCTCGATCAACTTTAAACAAATTTTTTAAAATTATTATTTATTTTCCCTTTTGTTGCCCTTATTGTTTTATTGTTTTTGTAGTTGTTGTTAGCTAGGACAGAGAGAAATGGAGAGAGGAGGGGAAGACAGAAGGGGAGATAAAGAAAGACACTTGCAGACCTGCTTCACTGCCTGTGAAGTGACTCCCCTGCAGGTGGGGAGCTAGGGGCTTGAACCAGGACCTTTAGGCAGGTCCTTATGCTTTGCACCATGTGCACTTAACTCGTTGCGCTACCGCCCGACTCCCTAGACGAACTTTTAAAATGGATATATTGAAAAAAAAACCACAATAGAGTAAAGCCCTGAAAGTTGAAATGTGAAGTGGTAAGGGACAGCTGTATCTTTATTTATTTATTGGGTAGAGACAGCCAGAAACTGAGAGGAAGGAGATGGAGAGAGAGAGAGAGAGAGAGAGAGAGAGAGAGAGACACCTGTAGCACTGCTTCACCACTTGTGAAGTTGTCCCCCTGCAGGTCTGGTGACTGGGGGCTTACTCCTGGGTCCTCGCACATTGTAATATGTGCACTTAATGAGGTGCACCACCACCCAGCCCCACAAGTAAAGTTTCTATTGGATGTGTGAATGTATGAAGAACTAAACAGGTAAAATATTTTAGTTAACCTCATTTACAAACTCATATAGTGTTCAGTGTTGGACTCAGAACCTGTGGAACTAGACCCGTTATTCTGATTCTTAAGTCTCTCTAATTTTTTTAATTGTTTTACAAGATTATAAGACTGTGGTGTATAGTTGCACACTACATCCACCACATCAAAGTTCTGTGTCCCCACACTCCCACCTCTTAAAGATAACCACCATAGTTGTCACAGGTATTAGTAACAACTTGCTGGGGACTGGGCAGTGGTGCACTTGGTGAAGTGTGCGTATTACCTTGTGCAAGGACCCAGGTTCAAGGCCCCACTCTACAACTACAGGGGGAAAGCTTTGCAAGTGGTAAGCAGTATTGCAGGTGTCTCTGTTTCTCTCTCCCTCTCTACTTCCCTTTCCTCTCAATTTGTCTCTATCCCATCAGATTAAATAAAGTATATAAAAAAGAAACAGCTTGCTTTCTTCTCCTTCTTCTTCGCCTTCTTCCTCTTCTTCTTTTGCAAGTTCATGTGCATCCGTTTGCTAGATTCCACATATTACTGAAACCCAGTAGCTGTCTTTTCTCTCTTTACATCTCACTAAGCATAATCTCCTCCAGTTTCATCCCTCTAAAATTTTGTATATATTGTGAGTTTTATCTGTATGCATTAGAACTTGACCAAAAGTCACTTTAAATTCTAATTCTAAACATGACCAAAAGATTAATCGAGTAGAAGAAAGTATTTAGCAAAGAATTGGTGGAAGACTCCCAATAATTCTCAGTGACTTTCACTACAATGTGTATGTAGAGTTCCTGGGTCAGGTTACTAGCCTTAGCAGTTCTGAACTTGGAAGTTAACATATAGACAATTCAGGAATTTCACATGTAAAGAAAGTGTGATACATAAGTCATGGACTTCTAGGAAATGACCTATAACAAACACGAGAGAAGAGCCTTTATAATTATTTATTTATTTAATGAGAGAGATACAGAGAAAGCGACACACAGAGAGAAAGATTACTGCCCAGCTCTGGCTTATGGTGGTGCTGGGAATTGATCCTAGGGCCTTAGAGCCTTAGACATGAGAGCTGTTTGCATAAGTATGATGCTGTCTCCCCAACTGAAATCACCTTTTCCAGATAGGAACTGACCATAACTAATGATCAATTGGTAGAGGTAGGCTATGTTAAAAAAAGATAAATATATACTCACATATGATAATTGAGAAATATATCATAACAGTTAGAAAATAGACATTCTTTTAAGGTATGTTTTTAATGAATTTAATTAGATGTCCCTAAATCCAGGTGTTCTGGAAGTGATGTAGGTATTTTGCATTTAGGGAAATATATTATAAAAACACTATTAAATATAGCTTCTTCCAAAGGATACAAGAGCCCAAGGAACCATTGATTTGCACATTACTTAGCAACATAATCATAACATTTCTCAAATTTAGAAACTAAGAATAAAACCTGAAAGTTGTTCCCATTTTCTGTTCTGAGGTATAGAGATATGATTTTTATATTATATGCCATGAGCAGATTTAAAAATACAGTGCAAGCAATCCATTTGCATGTAGTTTTGTTAAAAAGCTCTGTTTAGAATATTTCTGAGTGTTTTCTGCACTCAATATCTCTTATTAGATTTGTTGTGATGCTACAGTAAAAGAAATGACTAACGTCTGGGAAGAAGCACTTAGAATTTAAAGTGACTTGTATTGGAGAAATGGCTACTAGTAATACTTCATGTGGTACCTTCATTCTCTAGTGTAGTGCTTGATCTGACTGCTAAAATCAGAACAAAGAAAATTCATTTAAATTTAAGCAAGAGCAATTTGAATCAAGCATAAGAAACATTTTTCTGGTTGAAAGAGAAGTTAGACATGAAAGTGAAGTATTGATGAAAGCTGTATTTTTCCCACTCACTGAAAATTCACTTAAGTATGTACAAATCATTTTGGACCAAAAAGATAAAATACAAATAATGGAGTAAACACCATGGCCAAATTCTAAATGGCTGCCTCCTCCTTTATCTGTCATGCATATCACATGTCCTTTCCCCTATGTACATAAAATAGTTAACTACATGCAAATAAATGAACATATTATGTCTACATGAAGTAGTTATTTAAAAAAAAAGTATAGCGGTTGGTGTTCTTAAGTAACTGCAAGTCTTCAGTGAAGTGATTGATAGTCTCTTTCTTTAATACTCAGTATATTACTATACAACTGGTACATTTCTTTGGAAAAATCTGGCTAATTCTAATATGTTTAGCTATAACATGTCAGTTTCACTATGCCCTTGGACTTTAAAGATCAAATAAATTGGGCGCCAGGCGGTAGCACAGTGGGTTAAGCGCACAGAGCACGAAGCTCAAGGACCCCTGTAAGGATCTCTGGGCTCCCCACCTGCAGGGGTCACTTCACAGACGATGAAGCAGTTCTTCAGGTATCTTTCTTCCCCCCACTGTCTTCCCCCCACCTCCATTTCTCTTTGTCCTATCCAGCAAGAATAATACTAACAACAATGATAACAACAACAGCAATAAACAATGGCAACAAAAGGGAAAAAAGATTAATAAAAAAAAAGATCAAATAAATCTCAGGGTAGAAAATTCTTTAAGCATACATTGAGATATTTAAAACAAGTACTAGTTATAGAAATTTATGTATGATTGCATAGCAAATAGTTTTATTTTTTTAATTTTTAAATTTTATTTATTTATTGGATACAAACAGCCAGAAATTGAGAGGGAAGTGGGTGGTAGAGAGGGAGAGAAACAGATACCTGCAACACTGCTTCACTACTCTCAAAGCTTTTCCCCGTCAGTGGGGACCAGGGACTCAAACCTGAGTCCTGGTGCATCGTAACATGTGCACTCAATCAGGTGGGCCACCCCCCACATAGTATTTTTAAAGACTTGGTTCAAAGGATATGAGAATGAAAAGCATTACTTTTAAAATAAACGTGTATCTACCAGTACTTTCCATTCTAGCTAATATTGGATGATTTTTTCATCCTAATGCATATTGTTAATGCATATTGTAGTTCAAATGTTAATTAAGATGCTTTATTTTTACATTTATTTTTATTCCTATACATTATTTTCCATTTAAAGTCTCTTTAGATTATATTTTGCATGCTGAGAACAAATTGTATCAAGTGCTTAACACACAAACTAGGCAACTGTATATTTTCTTTATTTTATTTTATTTTATTTTTTTATTTAAGAAAGGATTAATTAACAAAACCATAAGGTAGGAGGGGTACAACTCCACACAATTCCCACCACCCAATCTCCATAACCCACCCCCTCCCCTGATAGCTTTCCCATTCTCTATCCCTCTGGGAGCATGGACCCAGGGTCATTGAGGGTTGCAGAAGGTAGAAGGTCTGGCTTCTGTAATTGCTTCCCCGCTGAACATGGGTGTTGACTGGTTGGTCCATACTCCCAGTCTGCCTCTCTCTTTCCCTAGTAGGGTGGGTCTCTGGGGAACCTGAGCTCCAGGACACATTGGTGGGGTCTTCAGTCCAGGGAAGACTGGCCAGCATCCTGGTGGCATCTGGAACCTGGTGATTGAAAAGAGAGTTAACATATGAAGCCAAACAATTTGTTGAACAATCATGGACCCAAAGCTTGGAATAGTGGAGAGGAAGTGTTAGGGAGGTACTCACTGCAAACTCTAGTGTACTTCTGCTTTCAGGTATATATTTTGCAGTAGTTTGCAGATACGTGTGAACATAAGCTCTCTCTCACAGAAACTGGTGTATATCTAGGTTATGGGACTTTGTTAGAAAGTGAACCACCTGAGATGAAATTAGAGTGTACTATGAAAGGAAAGATCTCACCCGAGTAATGAAGCTGAAGGGTTGTCATTCCACACGTGATGTCTCTGGACACAGTCTGAGGTGAAGCATGTTGAGGTGGCAATCGTTGCGTTGGTTAGGTTGTGATCGGCGGATGCAATATTATTTGGTATGGATTGGGAGACGCATATGGGATATTTTCTTTAATTTTCACAACTCCTCTGAATGATTCTAAGTGGGCTGAAGTTGTTATACATATAAAATCATTTACAGCTCGGTGAGGAATATAAAGCATAGTGTTTATTCTTGTGGTACAGGGAATAGACAGTGTAATGTTTTGAAGACAGTTTTAAGTAGGACACACTTAACGAATGATTTGTGAAGATAAAATTTGTTTGTTTATAGGAATGTATTTTAAAGAAATATCTTAGAGTTTGAAAAGATCACATGTTGAAGAAACATTATAAATTCCTTAATAGCTGATGAAATAGTTTGCCCTCTATATTATATGCTTAGACTTATCCTAGCATGTTGAGTATACTCCAAGAGTGAACAGTCTAAGAAAGCAGGATGAAAAATAGATGGCAGTGTGTTTTATTAGACATCAGATAGCATTATCACTGCCAGATTCTAACGCTTGAAGCTGTCACATATACATTCCCAGATCCAAGATATGAGAATGAAGAATAGACTCCAACACTTGATAGGAGGAATGTCCTAGTCTAAGTCACATTTACGATCATACAGAATGGGAGATATTATTGTTATTTTAGTGAAATTCAATGTCACTTCATAAAAATCAGAGAGATTAAAATGTGCACAGTTTGAAAGTGGGAAGTGCTTGATCAGAGCTGCCTTTGAGCAAACAATCTGAGAAACCAAGGGTGTCTGTTTGCTCATTTGACAGTCCATGGGAAGCTATTGTGACCGTTGTTCCATCACCAAGACTTCAGTGATGGCCCTTTGTTGCTCCTGGTCAACAGCACTGGCCATTCAGAAGAGGAGCAACACATAGGGCAGAGGGGAGCAAGATTGAGCTGGAACATGCTGAGCAGCCCTGAGTGTGTTTGCCACTGTTTCTAACCTGACAACCTCGAGGCAGTAATGGCATCTGCTTTCCTCCTATCTCAAAAATCTCGTTCAATTTACTTTTGTAAATTCTGAGAAATATACTTCCATGTGAATAAATTTGCCACTGTGCATACCATCATACTGGACCTAATATAATTTCCTTGGGGGATATAAGGCAGATGAGGTCATCACACTCTAAATAGACCTCTGAGCAAGATTTCTTCCCAAGTTGTAACAGTTAAACAGAATCAAGCAGACTAAAGATTCTAAGAAAGGGTATTTTTTTTCTACTCGGGTTATCACTGGGTTCAATGCCTGCATGATTCCCTGTAGCTATCCTTTGTCTGTCATTCTCTTCTTTCTCCCTTTCTCCCTTCCTTCCTTCCTTCCTTCCTTCCTTCCTTCCTTCCTTCCTTCCTTCCTTCCTTTCTTTCTTTTTCCCTTTCTTCCTTCCTCCCCTCCCTTCCTTCTTATTTTCTAAATCAGAAATAGTTATGAAAGAAGAGAAGAGAAGAGGGGAGGGGAGGGGAGGGGAGGGGAGGGGAGGGGAGGGGAGGGGAGAGGAGAGACTCCCGCTCCAGTGTTGTGAAGCTTATCCCCTGTAGACCGGGGTTTGGAGACTTGAGTGCAGGTCCTTGCATTCAAGTGTGCCCTATACTTGGTGTGCCACTGCCCAGCCCCTAGAAGGATTGTTATGGCAGATACAAATGATGAGATGTGATTTTTCTCAAGAAATGATAGCTATAAAATGATACAGTCTCTGTGCTGTATTTATAAATATGTTTATAAAATAAATATATACAGTTAAACTTCGTTAAACATATAACTTTTTTACACAATCCCTAGATACTACATCACTTTCCTTAATGCTTGTTTCATGTCCTACATACAGGTTTTTTTATTTTAAAATATCTCATAGTTTAATTTTGACATTAATTTTTAATATTTATTTATTCATTCCCTTTTGCTGCCCTTGTTGTTTTATTGTTGTAGATATTATTGTCATTGTTATTGATATCGTCGTTGTTGGATAGGACAGAGAGAAATGGAGAGAAGAGGGGAAGACAGGAGGGGGAAGAGAGACACCTGCAGACCTGCTTCACAGCCTGTGAAGCGACTCCCCTGCAGGTGGAGAGCCGGGGGCTCGAACCAGGGTCCTTATTGCCAGTCCTTGCGGTTCACGCCACATGCACTTACAACTCCCAATTTTGAAATTCTTAATAATACGGACCCTCATGAAAGGAAGATCACAAATATATGCCCGTGTGTTAAGATTCTCAACTAATTATTTAGTTTTAGGATGTCTTAATTGTTGTGTAAATAGAAAGAGATGTTTTACTGTTCAAAATATCAGCAAATATTTTTTACCACTTACTCTATGAGCAGTGTTCATCAATGAATGCAATTATATAAGGCATAAAACTCATCATGATATGACTTCCCCATTCACAAAGAGGTTCATTAGACACAAGAGATGAATAAGATAATATATAAATAGAATAACATCAGAAATTAGTATGTATGAGATAATCAGTAATGCAATAACAACTTATAAGAGAAAACTTTGTTAGATACAAGAGTATCTTCTTCCAGAAGAGTAAACTAGCTTTCGAAGATTTAGAGAGGTGAAAAGAATAGAGTAACACTTTCCTTGAATGATATGGAAAAAAATATCAATAATTTGGGTATTCAAATTGTCAGTTTCCTGCTTTCCTCCTAAGTTTTTGAAATCTGTGGAGGAGTATGTCAACAGAGTTGTGAAGAACAGTTCAATGTTTCTGAGAGACTAAGATTGTAAATGGCTTATATATGAGTCCTGGGAAAATAAGGTGGATAAAAAATGATCATAAATATCACTGATAATTTTAAACAGATTTTTAAGATTGCTATTTTTTTTTTTTTTATAAACCTACACACACAAACTGAAATTTTAGGACATGGGAAGAAATTGAAGATTTTGGCTCCTTTAAAAAATTATTCATTTATTATGAGAAAAAGGGAATGAGAAAAGAAAGAGAGAGACCAGTGCACTCACTGTTCAGTTCTGATATGAGGTGGTCCCGGGGATTATGCCTGTGACCTTTGGGGCCTCAGGCATGTAAGCTCCATGCTCTGACAGACTGAGCTATCTTCTTGGCTTTCCTCATTCCTTTCATTGAAGCTAAATCCACTGGTTTTCTAGAACATCACAATGGTTTTGGCATTGCTTAATCACATTATGTTTTAGCATTTGAAGCACTTCACATAGTATAATTTTACTACAGTGCAAATTAATGTTTAAAACTCTCTTCCAACAAGTATATAAAATATATGAGGATACATTATCATTTGGGGAAAGGAGAAGTAATCTGAACATCAAGACTTTTATCCCTTTTAAGTTTGTGTCTTCCCAAATAATGTCTACTCACAATTTAAATTACTTCAGTTGTTTTCCTGAGCTATTTGAACTAATAAACTACTAGACAAATTTTCTTGTTTTCAGAAACAAACAATTTTTTCTAATTTCTGAGCTGAAACTTCTGGTATTTTTTTTATATTTCCCTTCTTTAGGGTTGTCATAAACAAAATATTAAGCTAATGATATTAATGTTTTGTCCTCTCTTTTCAGAGCTGTAGAGCAAGCCAGTTAATCTTCAATGGAATATGCAAGTAGGATTTTTGAATTTGGCATGCAAATGCATTTGGGAGGTAAATGTAAAAGTTAACTAACAAAAGCAATGCCTGCTGAAGCTTTCATATTTCTTGATAGTGTATTGAATTCATATCAAGAGCATTTATGAAGCATTATTTATGTATGTAATTAATATATTTATAGTGTTTAGATTTTGCTTTGAATTTAAGCCTCTAAAGAGAATGGTTTCCAAGGATCTTTCCAAATTCTTCCAGTAGGGATATAAGTAAATCTGAGGGTTTTTTCTTCCTCTTTGTCACCAAGGTTTTTGCTGAGGCTTAGTGTCTGCAGGATGACTCCCCTACTTCTAACATTTTCTGTTTCTAAAGGCAGAAACTGAGAGTGAAAAAGGAGATAGAGGGGATGAGAGAGGGACAGGAAGAGGGAGAGGAAGAGGGAGAAAGAGAGAGGGGAAGAGGGAGAGGGAGAGGGAGAGGGAGAGGGAGAGGGAGAGGGAGAGGGAGAGGGAGAGGGAGAGGGAGAGGGAGAGGGAGAGGGAGAGGGAGAGGGAGAGAGAAACCTGCAGCATGTACTTCCCTCCCTAGAGGTAGGGTTGAGGGGCTTGGATCTGAGTCCTTGCACATGATAACATGTTCACTCTACTGTGTGTGTCACCACTAGTTCCTTGAGTTTTGCATTTTTATTGCTACTTGCTGAAAAAGGCTTTGTTCACAAAAGAAAAACTATCCTTTTTTTTTTGTCCCACTTTCAAGAAAAATAATTCTTTTTAGGATCTCTTTTGTAGTAGATCTTATAATAATTAATGCATCATTTTCTGTAATTGACAGTTTATGATTGGTTGCTCTCTCATGGAATACAATTATATACACAACTTAAGTCTTTCCTTGACTTCAGAGATAAAAGTGGCACAGAATTCTGATGCCATAACAGCAAATGTGGCTTCTGAAAACTTTGTATTGACAGTGTATTTAGCTCTAGGTTGGATTCCCTGGGAAGTCCATGCTGGGGTGGAGATTAGTATTAGGATGTGTACTGAAGAGTACTTTGGGGATCAGACAGTGGGAGAGAGGGAGGGAAGCAGAAACAGACAGGTGTTCAATCATGAATGCAACTGAAAAAAGTCCCTGCTGACCCCCCAGTGGGACTGTGGAAATAAGATCCAGAATTGTTTCAAGTCAAGGAGAGGAATTCAAGCCTTTTGTATTCTCTTGCTGATGTGCCCAGTCACTGAATGTAGAATGCCCCTGAACAAAGGAGTGACCTTGGAGAAGAAAAATGTTCCATCCACCAAGTCATGCTCAAAGACATCTGGCACAGGGCTCTTTTTGGCAAGATTTCCAGATTATAGGAGTGCATTTATTCCATACTGAGAAGGATCTGTGAGACTTATCCTATTTTATTTTTAATAATGATTTAATATTAATTTACAAAACTGTGAGATAATGGGTATAATTCCAGAGTGATGAAGTGGTGTGCAAGTTCCCCTCTTTGCTTTTCCCACTCTATCTCCTCCTTCCCTCTTAATTTCTATTTATCAAAAAGAAAAGGGAAAGGAAAACAAAAGCAGAAAGAAAAAGAGAAGAAAGAAAGAAAGAAGAAAGGAAGGAAGGAAGGAAGGAAGGAAGGAAGAAAGAAAGAAAGAAAGAAAGAAAGAAAGAAAGAAAGAAAGAAAGAAAGAAAGAAAGAAAGGCTGGTGGATGCTGGGAGCAGTGGATTCATTGCATACTGAGCCCCAGCAATAACCCTGGTGGCAATAAGATACATATACACAAAACGTTTTATAGGCTTAAAGAAAAGAGTGATAGATTTAGAGAGAGAGAGAGAGAGAGAGAAATGGCTAATGGTTAAAGGAACCAAGAGGCTTAACACAGTAGGTTTTTTTGACATACAGTGAGAAGGTGCTGAGTAGTAGCTGTATTTGTGGCATTCAGATGCTTTTCTGAGATCATCCATGACTCTTTGTTTGGGGCAGGATGCAGGTGTGCTTGGGAGACTGACAAACCTGGTGGTGCTGCTTTGCCACACAGAATGGCCTTAAAGAACTAATGACCTTGAGGACCTGCAAAGCTGGATTCAATATAGGAGGCTTCTTATCATGCCTTAGGCAGGAGGAAAGGTTCTGTGAAAAAAAGAAAGAAGGAAAGGAGGATGCAAAGGGAAGGGAAGGAAGATGGAGAAGTGCCCACAAATTTCATCTCGGGTTAAACTCTTCCCGTCTTCTGAGCTGCAGTGCTACTTAGAAGACTTCAGCTGCAGTCAGGTTTAAGTTGGGGACCAGGTAACAACAGGGCTATAATTCTTCTGTCTTCCTGTTGGACACGGCGTAGGAATCCCCATAGTTCCATGGAATTCTTTTTTTTTTTAAATTTTTTATTTAAGAAAGGATTAATGAACAAAACCATAAGGTAGGAGGGGTACAACTCCACACAATTCCCACCACCCAATCTCCATAACCCACCCCCTCCCATGATAGCTTTCCCATTCTCTAGCCCTCTGGGAGCACGGACCCAGGGTCACTGTGGGATGCAGAAGGTGGAAGGTCTGGCTTCTGTAATTGCTTCTCCGCTGAACATGGGCGTTGACTGGTCGGTCCATACTCCCAGTCTGCCTCTCTCTTTCCCTAGTAGGGTGTGTCTCTGGGGAAGCTGAGCTCCAGGACACATTGGTGGAGTCTTCAATCCAGGGAAGCCTGGCCAGCATCCTGGTGGCATCTGGAATCTGGTGATTGAAAAGAGAGTTAACATACGAAGCCAAACAAATTGTTGAACAATCATGGATCCCAAGCTTGGAATAGTGGAGAGGAAGTGTTAGGGAGGTACTCACTGCAAACTCTAGTGTACTTCTGCTTTCAGGTATATATTTTGCAGTAGTTTGCAGATACGTGTGAACATAAGCTCTCTCTCACAGAAACTGGTGTATATCTAGGTTATGGGACTTTGTTAGAAAGTGAACCACCTGAGATGAAATTAGAGTGTACTATAAAAGGAAAGGTCTCACCCGAGTAATGAAGCTGAAGGGTTGTCATTCCACACGTGAAGTCTCTGGACACAGTCTGAAGTGAAGCATGTTGAGGGAATTCTTAAATGGCCTCTCCCAGGGCTTATCCTGGTAGGAACCATGGCTTTTGAACTCATAGGGTGTTGATGGAGGGCCAGGGAGAGGATGGACTATTATCAGGAGCACTGCATGTGGCTCAGACAACACTGTGCTCAGAACTGAGGAATATCCAGGGAGAATATATTCTCAAAGGATCTTCAGATCTCTGCTGGGACCAGCCAGGGGTGTCCTAGGATGAGAAACACCTAAGTGCCCAAGGTGCTTGAGACCCTTAGTCCCGGATTTCCCCTCAAGAAGTCTAGCTCTCACAAACCCCAATCCTGGTGGTCTTATGATTTCTAAACTCCAAGTCACAGTATAAGCAACTGCCACCTGCTAGATAATAGAACTGGGGTGTTAGGGGGGCTTGCTTTGTCTAGAAGACTGAACTGGAAGGGGGCTAAGCGAGAACCAAAGGTGAATGAGTAGCACCTGTGAAGGCTGCAAAGCTATACCCTTCAGGGGTCTATGATTTGGGGCCAGTGGGATGTGTTTCTGGTATAGAACCCCGACCCTAATCAGACATGGAGTGAAACTGCACATCCTAAGAAACCATTCCTTCTCCTGGCAGTAATGATGTCTGTAGAATTCACTCAAGGAGTTCTCAGCCTGTTTTTCAAGCCTTTCCCCTGAAGTACAGCCTCGGGGCATTGCATTCAGAGCAATTGCCATGAACTTGATTGGGAGGAGGCTGCTTTTTTACAGAACCATTCTCCTTTCTTGAGCACTGTGATGATGCCCACAGGCTGGAGAGGGTCTAAGTGGGTAATGGTAGAGTTTCCAGGAAAGTAAAGAGGGTTAGAGCTCACAGAGTTGTGGGTACACAGAACACAGACTCCCCAACTTTCTTTCTGAGATTAAAGATGATTGGGTCAATCCTATTTCCACCCCTTGGCTCATGTGTCCCACCTATTTGGAGAACAGCAGCGTATAACAATCTTTTATTTATTTAAAGGGCTTATCATGTCCTGGAGGATGATTATTGTGGTTCATATGAGGTATTGCCTCTGAACTGGTGCTTTAACTGTGATTATAACAGTCTGTTTCAATGCTTGATCAAACTGAAATCCACTGGGTGGTGTGGTAGGTGATCTGACCTGTGAATTCCATCCTCATTATTAAATATCCTTTTCTATAAGCAAAACCTTTCAGTCTGACACAATATTACCTAGAAACCTATATCAGTGAATTAAACATTCAGATAGTTCAGTTATACAGGTTTGTTTTCTAAGTTAATCTGGTGACATTCCTTTTCATTTTTTTTTTTCCACAACAACGATAAAACAACAAGGACAACAAAAGGGGGGACGGAAGCCTCCAGGAGCAGTGGATTCATGGTGCAGGCACCGAGCTCCAGCAATAACCCTGGAGGCAAAAAAAAAAAAAAAAGAGTACAGGTATAATCAAGGGGAAAAGGGATACAGGTATAATCAAGAAATTGCTAGCATAGTTCAGAGATCAACCTGAATGGTTGGCAGGCACCAGAACAACAGAACAGTAAAAAATTAACCAGACCTAGAAGAGGAATAATGATAACTTTCCACTTCTGTAAACCCTGCCACTTTCAGTAAGGTAGGATGCTTGTTTCTGGGAAAACAAGATGTTTTTGTACCAAGATGGGGTGTAAGCCTAAAAGCCCCCCGGTCATTGGATTTTCAGGTGAATAAGCCAAGTCCAAGAAACTGTGCAAAATATTGCATGTAACCAAGGTTGGCATATGCTGCCCAAAGTACAAAAAGATGTTTGTGACTGTGCTTGGGCATTCAGTCTTTGGGTAGCTCCTGCCTGAGTCCTCCTTGGGCTGGACCCTCAGCTGAGTAGGCTTAAATAAAATTCATATTCAACCACCAAAGTAAAAGACTCTGGGGTGGGTGGGTGGGTGGGGAGAATACAGGTCCATGAAAAATGATGAATGAAATAGCGGGGGGGTATTGCTAAATGGGAATCTGGGGAATGTTATGCATGTAAAAAAAAAAAGAAGTAGAAACGCAAAGCAGAAATTGACTGAGTTTGGAGTATGGCACCAAAGTAAGAAAGCAGAAGTATACTAGAGTTTGCAGTGAGTACCTCCCTAATACTTCCTCTCCACTTTTCCAAGCTTTGGGTCCATGATTGCTCAACAATTTGTTTGGCTTTGTATGTTAACTCTCTTTACAGTCACCAGGTTCCAGGTGTCATCAGGATGCCGGCCAGACTTCCCTGGATTGAAGACACCACCAATGTGTCCTGGAGCTCAGCTTCCCCAGAGACACACCCTACTAGGGAAAGAGAGAGGCAGACTGGGAGTATGGACCGACCAGTCAACGCCCATGTTCAGCGAGGAAGCAATTACAGAAGCCAGACCTTCTACCTTCTGCAACCCTCAATGACCCTGGGTCCATGCTCCCAGAGGGATAGAGAATGGGAAAGCTCTCGGGGGAGGGGGTGGGATATGGAGATTGGGCGGTGGGAATTGTGTGGAGTTGTACCCCTCCTACCCTATGGTTTTGTTAATTAAAAAAAAAAAAAGATTCTGTTATGGACTGAATGTTTGTATCTTCCCCCTAATGCCTAAGTTGAAGCTCTGATCCACAATCTGGCTACAAACAGATAAGGAGTTATTAAGGCTAAGTGAGTCATAATGGTGTCAGCAAGGTAGCTCAACGGGGAAGGGGCCTGCTTTGCCAGTGTAATGGGATAGATTTCTCCACACAGAAATCACAGTACTCCACACCAAGACATTCCTTTTCTTTTGTTGATTTCTTTGGAAATAGATAGTTCTTTAACAATTTTTAATAGTATTTATTTATTCCCTTTTGTTGCCCTTGTTGTTTTATTGTTGTACTTGTTGTTGTTATTGATGCTGCTGTTGTTGGATAGGACAGAAATGGAGAGAGGAGGGGAAGACAGAGAGGGGGAGAGAAAGAGAGACACCTGCAGACTTGCTTCACCGCTTGTGAAGTGACTCCCCTGCAGGTGGGGAGCTGGGGGCTGGAACCAGGATCCTTACACCAGTTCTTGTGCTGAACCGGGATCTTTATGCGGGTCCTTGAGTTTTGCGCCACCTGCGCTTAACCTGCTGTGCTACTGTCCAACTCTAGAAATGGATAGTTCTTAATTAGCATGTTACATTTGCAAATGGGTAGATAGCTATGCATGAATAAAATTTCAATCTAATTTTGACCAATGGGATATGAAAATATGCTGGTAGACTTCTGGGAAAGAAGCTTCTATGATATCATGATTTCTGAGAAGTGATGTGTGTGTGTGTGTGTGTGTGTGTGTGTGTGTGTGTGTGTGTGTGTGTGTATTGACATTTGCTAGCACAAAATATTTTTTTAAGTTCCCATCCTGTCAGTATATACTAACCCTCTTTCAGTCATTTTGCTAGATTTCTATAAGAATCAGTTTTAATCCATTAATCAAAGATACTATTCTTCACTAGCAAACTTTCAATAATTGTTCAATCACTAGCACTCCCAAAGCACCTTAACATCAGAATGCAATAGCTACACTCCAAGGATCATTCTCCCAAAGGCAAAGGTCACCAAATCCCTATACTGTCTCAGTTCTGGAACTCTCTGCTTTCTGAATTCTTTTTTTTCTTTTTTGCTTCCAGGGTTATCGCTGGGGCTTGGTGCCTGCAAGATGAATCCACTGCTCCTGGAGGCTAATAAATTTTGTAATGATTTAAGTCATTTTAGTAAGAATTCCTGATACTTGAATTTAATGCACAGTGGTAGAACAAGTGATGTCTACGCTTATTCTTCAAAGATAAATTGGTGCTCATAATAAAAAACAGATGCGAGGAAACTTGAAAACAGAAATAATGGTATCTAGAAAGATGAAGAAATGCTGTGTTAAGACTTTTTAAGTCTATCACTAAGAATAGTTGGCTTTACAAATGAAGACAAAAAAGAAATTTTAAATTAAAATGTAAGAGAGAAGATCACATATGCAAACCTCTTCTCTGTACTGCAGGATATTGTATTTGCCTGCCCGCTTGATCATTCAATCGAGTATCTCATAAATTCTCCCCAAGTTTCTTTAATTGTTAATATCTTTTCAATAATTCTAATCTCACACTATGCCTCGTTCTTTTAAATTTCTTGTCCCTTCCTTTTAATCTGTTACCTCATCAGATAATTGTTTTTAAAACCACAGGTTTTAATTGTTTCATTTCTATATATGTCAATAATTCTAGTCTTTGATGTTTCTAGAGCAGATAATTTGTATTTGTTAGGTGTTACTACTTGTTGGAGTACTCCTTTCATCAGACTACCACATAAATATATATCCTCTCTATGGCCTAGAAGTGGCACAGTGACTAGAGCATCAGACCTGGAAGCATGAGAAGTATCACATGTGCTAGAATAATGCTCCAGCTTGGTCTCTCTCTCCTCTCCCTCATGTTAGTAAATAAATCCTGAAAGAAAAAAATTACTCCTTTCTTTCTAGTCTATTCTCAAATGTCACCTCAGGGGGACTTCTGAACACCACAGACTAACTGAACACCAGACATCACGTCACTATTGCCTCTAACATGCTTTTGTTGTTGTTGTAGTTGTTGTTGTTGATGTCGTCGATGTTGGATAGGACAGAGAGAAATGGAGAGAGGAGGGGAAGACAGAGAGGGGGACAGAAAGACACCTGCAGACCTGCTTCACCACCTGTGAAGCGACTTCCCTACAGGTGGGGAGCCGGGGCCTCAAACTGGGATCCTTATGCCAGCCCTTGTGCTTTGCGCCATGTGCGCTTAACCCCCTGTGCTACTGCTTGAAACCCTAAAGTCAATTTTAATAATTAGTTGCTTTTTTTTTTAAACCCCCTTCTTCCCTTTCCACACTACAAAGTCCATGAAGGGAAGAGGCTTATCTAACTTGTTTATTGAAGTTGCAACAAGGCCTCAAAAATGGTCTGCTACTTAGAAGATGCATATTTAATCTTCGTGCACATAATAAAAACATGCTTCGGGTTGAAAACGTTTGCCCTGGGCAGGTTTAGGTAGCATAATGATTATGCAAACCGACCGTCATGCCTGAGGCTCCAAAGTTCCAGGTTCAATCCATCCCCCTGCACTACCATAAACCAGAGCTGATCAGTGCTCTGGTTAAAAATAAATAATAAGTAATGAAAAAAGGAAAAGAAAATGTCTGTCTCCCCAATTATTTTTATCTGCCAGAGAAATGAAAGAGAAGGAGAAAACAAGCAAACAAATGAAGGGAACTTATAATAGTGTGAGGAAAGGAAAATTGCTTCAGTAAATCAATCAATCAGCTAGCTCTATCTCATAGTAAAGAGAGACAGATAATCCAGAAATGGAACTCAAGTTGCACATTATGTATGTACCTTAGTCAACAACAAGGAGCTTGCAGGTTATTTTCTTTTCCTTTGACAGCCTAGAAGAGCCTTGTGGGAATAGGGGTTAAAAAAAAATCATTAGAGCGATGGGGAAAGGGAGAAGAATAAAATTGTCCTCCAAGCCAGTGTCCTTTGGTATCTTTGTCCTTGTGCAGTGATTTTAATTGATCGTGTTTGCTTTGTACTACCTGTTCTGTAGCCTCCCATATCATTTCTTGCTAGTGACAGACTAATACAGTGTCTCCAACTTCTAAGCCATTTGATTAAGGCATCCTATTTGAATGTAGCAGAGGGAAAAATTCTATCTAAAGAGCCCTATTTGCAAGAATTTTTCCCCCCTCTGGTTAGGTCTCTCATTGGAACTTTTTATTATCACCAGGGTTTCATTGCTCCTGATCAGCTTATCTGGCAACTAGGCAGGTGCAGGGGATACCACAGCACCAAAGATTCCCCCAGTGCCATAGTATTCCCATGTGTTGTACCTGGGGCTTGAACTTGGTGTTACTCCTGGAAAAGCAGGTGCCCTTCCAGGTGAGCTATTTCATAGGTTGCTCAGTGACTTAGTTCATAGTTTAAGAGCTTTCTCTTTACTTGTGAGACTCAGAGAAGGCAGGGTTATGCTCAGTGACCTTTTATTGCTGAATGCACTAGGTTTCAGATATATAGACCCAAGCAAGACTAAGGAGAATTCTGTTTCTGGAATGTGAAGCTCTGGACCTTAAATTCTTTAAGGCTGAGTTGGTTATTTGAGCTTCATTAATGTCAACTTGGGAGTTTTGATTGCCATGGGAGAGTGTTTTGCAAGACAATACATATTATAAAGATTGAAATTTAGGTTTTTATAAAGAAAGCAAACTAAAAGTAGAATGGAATATATTTGCCCAGTCATAAGAGGTGTGGAACCAATTTAAGAGTAAGAGAGAAATGCTCGTTAATCAACGGACTGTCTAATGATTTTGCAGTTTGGGTTCTAGTCTTATGGGAAACCTTTCTGTATCCATGGGAACCATGGGGTTTCCATGAAGTATGCAGGTCAGATTTTTAGAAAACTAAATGATTTAATTTCTCTTTGGCCACATAAAGTATAGTGACTTTATTAATGTTATGAAATAATATTGTGAATATGTTATAGTAGCTTGTTCTTTATCTTCATAAGTAGATTCAAAAGTAAGCTGTCCACCATTTCATCCCTAAAGAGAAGGCACAATGTTGTCTATTAAAAGGTCCAAAGGGGGAGTCGGGCTGTAGCACAGCGGGTTAAGCGCAGGTGGCGCAAAGCACAAGGACCGGCATAAGGATCCCGGTTCGAACCCCGGCTCCCCACCTGCAGGGGAGTCGCTTCACAGGCGGTGAAGCAGGTCTGCAGGTGTCTGTCTTTCTCTCCTCCTCTCTGTCTTCCCCTCCTCTCTCCATTTCTCTCTGTCCTATCCAACAACGACAACAACAATAATAACTACAACAATAAAACAACAAGGGCAACAAAAGGGAATAAATAAATATTTAAAAAAAAGGTCCAAAGGAAGCAATAAATAAATAACTAATCCTGATGAAAGGCAGAAGGACTATTCTATTAGAACTCATTGACTATGGGAGAGCCTGAAATAGGGAGACATCATGATGCATTATGTCTTCACTGTTCCTCAGGCTAAAGTTCCAGACGTTAGATATTTGTTATATTTTGTTGAAATGTAAGACAAAACCCTGGATACTTTGTCCCCTTCTCATGTGGGACCCCCTTGCAGAAAGACCACACTGCATGAGTGACCACGTTAAGAAATCACAGTGATATGAGTCACCTTTTTAGAGCAGATACCCCCCCCCCCCACCATTCCTTCTGTAGCCCAAATACTTTGAAATAAATCCAAGTTCATGACCCTGGTTGTTGAGTATGGGAGAGGAGTGAGGTAATTCAGATTGATCTTTAAATTGGGGATGGAGATGAAGAACTCAATTGGTAGCATAGTTAGACTTTAGAAGAATGTACAGAGGGGATCTGAGCAGGCAGGGTGGGACTCCTGAGTTTGTTGCTGCCACCAGATTGCTCTCTTGGCAGCAGGGGAGATGCTGAGTAGGTAGACATGGAACACCCCATCTCAGTGTGTCATGAGTGCTGGGAGTGCATCTGTTGCTTCAGTCTGTGAATCCATTTGAAAGAAAATAGACAAAGAGATCACAATTATTTAAGTTTGGAGGCACTAACATCTTTACTAGCTAGGCTTATTTATTTTCCCTTTTTCTACCTAGTACCAGTTTGGGCTGGCATTGAGAAAGGTCAGATCAATCCTGCATGACGTAGGAGGTCCACCTTCTTTGTATATCTCTCTGCATGACAACTGTCACGAATATCAGAATAGATTCCTTTTTAAAAAATAATTGTCACCTTTAATTTTTTATATTTATTTATTTTCCCTTTGGTTGCCCTTTTCTTAGTTGTTGTTGTTGTTACTGATGTCATTGTTGTTGGATAGGACAAAGAGAAATGGAGAGAGGAGGGTAAGACAGAGAGGGGGAGAGAAAGATAGAAACCTGCAGAACTGCTTCACCGCCTGTGAAGCTACTCCCCTGCAGGTGGGGAGCCAAGGGCTCAAACCTGGATCCTTACACCGGTCCTTGCACTTTGTGCCACATGAGCTTAGCCTGCTGCTCTACCACCCGACTACCAGAATAGATTCCTTTTACTGTGCAAACAAGTAAGCAACCAAAGCAGAATGGTTACTTTCTTACATAGCATATGTACAGTTGGTTAGCAAATGTGTTTTCTCTTGACAGTATTCAGACACCTTGATTTTCTAACATCGGAAGTGTTGTTGGAAGTCTGCCATAAGCAGGAGAGAAGGTCACAATCTGGCCATTGCAATGAAATGTCCCTCAGTGGTATGAGAGATATCCCAGTTAGTCAGAGTGCAGGATTCACATGCCTCAGGTTCCTGGTTCAATTCCTGATATCACATGTATTGTCATGCTCGGCTTCTGATTTTCTTGAGCAGTTAAAACAATAAAAATAACTCTAAATTTTTTTGTTTTATTTTTTCTTATATTTGATGATAGGCTAGAGAGAAAATTGAGAGGGAAGGGTTGTAGAGAGTGAAAAAGAGGCAGCTACAGTCCAATTTCACTGCTCATGAAGCTTCCCCCCTGCAGGTGGGGACCAGGGGGGTTGAACCCAGGTCCTTGCACACTGTATCATGTGTTCTCGATGGAGTGTGGCATCTCTCACTCCATACAATAACTCTTTAAATATTAGACAAATACACCTACCCAGATGTGACATTAACGGCATATGACTGGCTGTGGAGAACTAATCTAATCCCAGAGAGTGTGGGAAGAACAGTCCTTCCGTGTGCCCAGAAGGGAACTAATCAGAATTGTTTTGAGGACAGCCACCAAATGACCACCTTCTGGAGAGGATTGTGGAACTCAGAGAGGAAGTAAATGATTGAGTCACTTTCCTCACTTAAGCAGCTGAGTGAAAACAGGTCGTAGATGGATGTGCTTTTTCAGTCAAGTTTACACATAGGTAAGCCCAAGAGCCAAGAGGAAAATAGTGAGCTCCATTACTCCGCTTAATGAAGTAAGGGAAATACAAAGGTGAAGCAGTCTTGGGGGAGAGAAATGGAGCCTCCTGCTTATGTGACTAAATGACTCTCATGAAGCAAGGCATCTAATATTCATAACTGGTTTACTATTGCGAGAAAAACCCCAAGGAACCCCAAATTCCTGTAATATCTGTATCACTGCAAAGTGCCTTTGATGAGGTTTTTGTGTTTATTTGTTTATACTGAGAAAAGGAGAGCAGTGGAGGAGAGACAGAGGGATGGAGAGAAGAGAGAAAGAAAATGAGCAAACTAAGTTCTATAGAGAACTAAGTGCGAGGACACAGAGTCTGTGTAATCATGTGCACTAGCTGAGGAGGGTAGATTGCTCAGAGACTGAGGTACTGCACTCAGGACAATTTTATTTAAAATTCAAAGGACTGAGTAACTTTGGCTGGGATCTGAATAATATCCCAATATATCACTTCTTTGTGCTAGCTGAAGTATGTGCCTATGACCAGTAACCAAAGTAAATGTGAATTAAAGACTTTATAGAATACTTTTTATTACTGTATAGAATACTTTAAAAAATACTTAACTGAGAGAAACTGAATAGGATTTCTATATTCATAACAAAAGAAGCATGAAAATTATACTAGAGAAAGATATTAAGATCTAGTTTACTACTTTTGTTTTTTCAGACTGTGTTCCATAACCAACGTAATGACTATTGTTATTTATGGTCTACCTGTATTTGGAATGCAGGGAAACTGGATCATTTTAGCTTCAAACACCTCCTTTTTGACAGGAGCCTTGAAATTCACAATCCCGTGGATTGCTATGGCAGAAAAACAAAACAGAACATCCCTATATCACCCTAGAAAGCTATGCTCTATATGAAGAGAATGATAATTCTTTAACTAAATCATTTCACACAGAAGATTTTAATCCTAATTTTCAAAAGCATTGCACAACATGTAAAGGAATACTTTTTTAGTAAAGCTTATTATGATATACATATATACATTCACATAAAACAAACTATACTTTCTTTTTAAATGGATGCTTGTTAGAAGGAGGCATAGCCATTCTGACAGTGTTCAATGAGGAGTGCAAAATTCCTTTCGCCAGGCTTCTGACATATGGAAGGACCAGATGCTCACACACAGAAAACAGGGGGACAATCTGCCTTTAAGATGCTCCCTTTGCCATTATCACCATTGATCAAGGTACAGGTCAACATGGGGCTGCTGTGTGTTCCAGGTCCCTGCCTGCATGTGACTTGTCTAACTCCTCAGAGGACATATCCTCTTGTCTTTCCTGTGAATGCAGAGTGGAGTGATAGAGCCCCCACACCTTATGCCAGCTCAGTGCACTTGGGTTTCACACTTGAGAAAGTGAAGCTTGTAATGTCTAAATAAATATTCTAAGTGGGCAATTTCAGTAAATTGAATGGTAGTCAATGGACCTTTCTACTACTCCCTTCCCTTCACCTATTACTGTACTTCTGTGCGGGAGACTTTAGCTCAGGGCAGATGTCACTATAGAGCTCATGAGTGACAGAAATTTTGAACAGTCTTCCTCCTACGTCCCATGTCATTCCAGACACCACATGCTCTATAAAATTTTAACAAGGAAATTATGTTTTACAATATACAGCTTCTTGAAAAAGATTCAAACTCTAAAGTCTGTCAAAAGTGGTATGTAATGATTTTTTTGAGAAATTAATAATGCTATTGTTTATTTGTAAATAATTATTGTAGTTATAAATAATAATGCCATTATTTATAATATATAAGAATAATCCGATATTACAGGAAATATTTTGAAGTTTGAACTTTATTATTATATAATTAATTATATATAATATGATGAACATTATATATTAATAGTGTTTGTATATAAATAGTTAAAATATGGACATAGGTGTTATAGCTGAAATATGGTATAACTAAGGTTGCACTGATAACATTGGAAAAATGCTATTCCCTATCATTTTCTGAAGTTCCTTCCCATTGTATCTTATGTATACATACATACTTATATGTGTGCTTACATATATACAGTTAACCAAGTTTTAAATGTTGATGCACTGTTCCCAGTTATGCATTTGTGTCTTTGTTCTACAAAAAAATGCCTCCAGGGTTATTGCTGTGTCTCTTTCTGAGGACATGAAAATAGAACAAAAGTAATGCCTTCTGAGTTTTTTTTTTTTTTTTTTGGCTTGAGTTAAGGAGGAGATACCCCTTTTCCCACTAATTTGTGCCAAGTAAAATTTCTTGTCAGTATTTTCTTGTCTGTTACAGTTAAGAAGATAACCCAAATAGAAAAGTGTAGAAGGGAAGATGGCGTACTGAGAAGCTGTTAGTGGCTTGATCTCTGATCACATCTTCTGGAAACGGCTCCAGATGCCATCAGGATGCTGGCCAGGCTTCCCTGGATTGAAGACCCCCACCAATGTGTCCTGGAGCTCTGCTTCCCCAGAGACCCACCCTACTAGGGAAAGAGAGAGGCAGACTGGGAGTATGGACCGACCAGTCAACGCCCATGTTCAGCGGGGAAGCAATTACAGAAGCCAGACCTTCCACCTTCTGCATCCCACAGTGACCCTGGGTCCGTGCTCCCAGAGGGCTAGAGAATGGGAAAGCTATCATGGGAGGGGGTGGGTTATGGAGATTGGGTGGTGGGAATTGTGTGGAGTTGTATCCCTCCTACCCTATGGTTTTTTTAATTAACCCTTTCTTAAATAAATAAAAAAATTTAAAAAAAATTAAAAAAAAAGATTAAAAAAAAAAAGAATAGTGTAGAAGTTATCTTCTTTAATCACCAGCCATAGTGACAGTTTGAAGAAAGTACAGTTTGATGGGTTCTGAAGTAGAGAAGGTTCATGTCTCCCCTAGATGAAGTGCTTAATATCCTTACCATGGAGTGAACTTTATTGGAACCAAGTGAAAAATAGATGAGAGTTTGGTAAACCAATTTGTCCTTTAAAAAAATTACCCAAGTTTAGATGTGGAATGAAGCTCTTAAAGAAAATTGCCTTTATTCCTTTGAGAAATTTAGCATTTGCAGATAGCGGCAGTTTTTGTGTTGCCTGTGTAACAGCAACTGCTCTGCTTTTTCTAGGTCATATTATGTATTTTACCAACTTACCTTTCTCAGTTAAATGTCACTGTTTGTAGGAACCAAACGTTAAAACAAAATAATGTTGTAGGAAGTTTGAAACCACAAGGCATCACACTGATATAGGAAGTTAGCCATACCTATTATGAATATTAATATATGTTTTCTAACTTAAACCCTTATAATTGTAAGGAGCAAGGTTCTATGACATTGGTAATGTCACTTCATATTTTCTTTTTTAAATTTTTTTAAATAAATAAATATATTTTAAAAGAAAAAATGAAACTCTTCTTATTTATTATACAAATCAATCTAGTTCTTTCTCCTTGTTTTGCCCCTCCAGAGGAGGCTCCAAGTATGTTCTGCTATTTTTTTTTCTTTTTTATTTAAGAAAGGATAAATTAACAAAACCATAGGGTAGGAGGGGTACAACTCCACACAATTCCCACCACCCAATCTCCATATCCCACCCCCTCCCCTGATAGCTTTCCCATTCTCCATCCCTATGGGAGCATGGACCCAGGGTCATTGAGGGTTGCAGAAGGTGGAAGGTCTGGCTTCTGTAATTGCTTCCCTGCTGAACATGGGCGTTGACTGGTCGGTCCATACTCCCAGTCTGCCTCTCTCTTTCCCTAGTAGGGTGAGTCTCTGGGGAAGCTGAGCTCCAGGACACATTGGTGGGGTCTTCACTCCAGGGAAGCCTGGCTATCATCATGATTCATTTTCATTGCCATTTTTTGAGACTGATCTTAGGTCATATAAAATCATTTTTAGGAAAACTAAGTAACACATTACTCATATATCAAGTTTGGATAGGTGTAGAACTTTGAAGCACTTTTAAGTGGAATATGCTTCTTATACTTTATAAACAGTGTTTTTTTGTGCCAGAGCCAAAAACTCTAAAATAGGATGGCAGAGGTGTGAAGAATGTGTTCATTACCCGGTGCATTGTGGGGGCTGAAGGCATCAGTTGGTGGTGTGGTGTGCAATATCTGTCACTTTAGAGCAAAAACTATCTTGTAATATCTCTGCCAATAAAGTGATTTTAATATAATAAATGTCTAAAAAGTAATGAAGAAAAAGCTCTTATCTAGTGTTGTCCCCTGTTTGGTATCAGATGACTTTTTAGCACATAGACTTGATCACCCCCCCACATTTATGGCAGTTGTAGAAATATTCCAGGAGGTGAGTAGTAGTTAGTTTTCTTCTATTTATTTAGGATTATCATTCCATAGCTTGAAATGCATATTGAGAGCTTAATTTGCAATCTGAGGAGTGGACCAGACCATATTTGGGGTACTCCATTTATACTGTCATAATACTTGTGATAAGTGTATAATATAGAGCTGCATGGCTCATATTTCAGATGAAGTAACACTTTTTTTTTTTTGCCACCAGAGTTATAGTTGGGACTTGGTGCCGGCACTATGAATCCATGAATCCATGGCTCCCAGTGGCCAGTTTTTCTTTTTCTTTTTTTTTTAATTTTTTGAAATTTTATTTGCTAGAACAAAGAGAAATTGAGAGAGGAGAGGGAAATAGACAAGAAGAGAGAAAAATAGATACTTGCAGATCTGCTTCACTGCTCGAGAAACGTCCATGCTGCAGGTGGGGAGCTGGGGCTCAAACCCAGGTCCTTGCTCATAGTACTATGTGTGCTTAGTACTGGGTTTGCCACTTCCCAGCCCCCACTGCTTTGTAATTTGCATGTTTCAGGTGTATAGGCTTGTAAACCATTATGGGTATATACTGAATTATATTCGCACCATACAATTGACCCATTTTACCTGATTTGTACCTACCCTCATTATCTCTTAAATAGCTGTAACTATTTTGTTGTCAGTGTCGTAGAGGTCTTTTTTTTTTTCTTTCAATTTTTATTTATAAAAAGGAAACACTGACAAAAACATAGGATAAGAGGGGAACAACTCCACACAATTCCCACCACCAGAACTCCATATCCCATCCCCTCCCCTGATAGCTTTCCTGTTCTTTATCCCTCTGGGAGCATGGACCCAGGGTCATTATGGGGATGCAGAAGGTGGAAGGTTTGGCTTCTGTAATTGTTTCTCTGCTGAACCTGGGTGTTGGCAGGTCGATCTGTACTCCCAGCCTGTCTCTCTCTTTCTCTAGTGGGGAGGAGTTCTGGGGAAGTGGGGCTTCAGGACACTTTGGTGAGCTCTTCTGCCCAGGGGAGTCCAGTTGGCATCATGGTAGCATCTGGAACCTGGTGGCTGAAAAAAGAGTTAACATATAGAGCTAGACAAATTGTTGACTAATCATGAACCTAAAGGCTGGAATAGTTTAGATGAAGAGTTGAGGGGTCTCTGTTTTGTTGATAGTTAGTAGTCCTATTTTAGTGACATTCCAAAGGACCCATGACTATACTAGTTTTTTTTTTTTTTTTTTTTCCCTGAGCCTGATATCTGATATGCAGGTGGATCTAAGTTATTGTCTGGGGAGATGACATCATGGCTGGAAGTTGATAATTCCTTTTGTTTCTTTATTGACTATGTATGAATGGCATCCTATGGTATATGTCTTCCTCCAACTGATTTATCTTACCTTTGGGGTAAGTCTACTCCTTCTAGGACATCGATTATTGCAAATGGCAGAATACAATATAATTAATATAATGTAATATACATAATGCATATATATACATATGTAAAAATATCTTTATCTTCTTATCCACATATATCCATGGGTACTTAAGTTTTTCCATCTTGGAAAATAATACTATTAGCAAGATGGAGGAGGGTGGGGTGGTGGGGCACCGGGTTAAGCGTACATAGTAAGTAGAGAAAGGAACCAGCAGGAATCCGATTTGAAGTCCTAGTTCTCCACCTGCAGGGAGTTCACTTCACAAGTGGTGAAGAAGGTCTGCAGGTGTCTATCTTTCTCTCATCTCTATCTTCCCTTCCTCTCCAATTTCTCTCTGTCGTATCCTATTAAAAACATAAATGGAAAAATGTCCTCCAGAAGTAGTGGATTTATAACGCTGGTAAGGAGCCCCACTGATAACCCTAGGGCAACAACAAAAGCAAAGAAAGAAAAACAAGATGAAGAGAGATACATCTTTTCAAATTAGCATCTTTGCGTTCTTCATATGAATTCTCAGAGATGAGATAACTGGATCAACATTTATTTCTTGTCTTTTAGATAATAAGCTCTTTAACTGGTATGTAGTAATATTACATTGTAGCTTTGATCTGCATTTCTCTTCTAAGAGATACTGGTGGAGAGCATCGGGTTAAACACACAGGCTGGAAAGCACAAGGACCTGCATGAGGATCTTGGTTCAAGCCCCGGCTCCCCATCAGCAGGGGTGGCAGCAGGGGAGGTGGGGGGGTGTCTGCTTCACAGGTGGTAAAGCAGGTCTATAGGTATCTTCTCTCCCTCCATCTTCCCTCTCCTCTCTCAATTTCTCTCTATCCTAACAAAAAAAAAAATCAAAAAGATGGCCATAGGAGCTGTGGATTCATAGTGCACTGAGCCCAAGTGATAACCCTGGAAGCAAAAAAAAAAAAAAAAGGTACTAGGGATCTTTTTGTGTATTTCTTATTTATTTATTTATTTTTAACCTGAGCACTGTTCAGCTCTGGCTTATGGTGGTGCGGGGGATTGAACTTGGGACTTTGGAGCCTCAGGCATGAGAGTCTCTTTGCATAACCATTATGTTATCTACCCTCTGCTGTTTTTCAAATTTTATTTATTTTTGCCTCAAGGGTTATTTCTGGGGCTCAGTGCCTGCACCACGAATCCACTGCTCCTAGAGGCTATTTTTTCCCTTTTGTTGAACTGGTTGTTTTATCGTTGTTGTTGTTGTTATTATTGTTGCTACTGATGTCGTTGTTGTTGCATAGGACAGGGAGAAATGGAGAGAGGAGGGGAAGACAGAGAGGGGGAGAGAAAGAGAGACACCTGCAGACCTGCTTCACCGCCTGTGAAGCAACTCCCCTGAAGGGGAAACTGGGAGCTCGAACCGGAATCCCTATGCTGGTCCTTGTGCTTTTGTGCCACCTGTGCTTAACCTGCTGCGCCACCACGCAACCCCCATCTGATTCATTTTTATGCCTTCTGTGGAGAGGTATCTATTCATATTCTCTATCCATTACGTAACAGGCTCTTTATTGTTATTGTTGCTGATATTTATGAGTATTTGACATATATTTAGACATTTGCGCCTTATCAGATATGTGGGTGGCAGATACCTTCTACCATTTAATGTTTTTCATTTTGGTAATGAATGATTTTTGTGTACATATAGAAGCTTTCTAGCTTGAACTTTTATCATTTATTCCTTTTGACTGTGTTTCCTTTGCTATTAGGAAGATATTTACAAGGATGTCATAAGATTAATGTTAAAGAGCTTACCACCTATGTTCTTTTCTATGTAGTTTATGGTTTTAATTTTGATAGTTAAAATTTAATAAATTTAAATAAATCCATGCGAATAGTGTAAGTTACTACTCTCAATTCATTCTTGTACACATGACTATGCAGTTTTTCCAACACCGGTTACAGAAGAGATTTTCTTATCTCTTATATTTTGTGCTTTCAGTTCCTTTGTCATAAATCACCTGTCCAAATATGTGGATTATTTCTGGGCTCATGATTTTTTTGTGTGTGTGTGAATCTATTTTCATTTCAATGTCATGCTATTTTGATTAATGCCATTTTGCATTATAGTTTGAAGTTGGAGAATATACTTTTTAAAGTAGTAAACATTTATAAAATGTAATATTCAACAGTAATTTTATACTTCTTCTCTGAAGCTGTTAATTACCTGTTTACAATGAAAAAATATATAAATACAGGTTTTATTTATTGTAGTGATAACAGTAAAAATTTAACTCTAGACAGTACCTTTAAATGAAATACAGATGGGGTTGGGAAGTGGCGTACCCAGTAGAGTGCACACACTCACATGCACAGGACCTAGGTTCAAGCCTTTGGTCTCCACCTTTGTGTATGAATGTGTGGAGAGTTTCACAGTGCAGGCTACTAACCGCTATAGGCTCACAACAGTGTGGGCAGTCTCATGTGAGGTGGAGCAGTGCCACAGTGGTTTGACTTCCCCTGCCCCTCTCTCAACTGGCCCCTCCCTTTTCTAATTTCTCTGTCTTTATCAAAAAAGAAAAATTGCAAGAAAGAATAAACAGAGAGCAATGGATTCATTGTAGACTCTGGCCCTAGTAATAGCTCTGGTGTCAATAGAAAGAAAATTTTTTTAAAAAGAAGGAAGGAAGAATGAAAAGATAAACCAAGGCAATTAATTTATTATTATTTTTTTTTATTCTGAGTACTTCCCTCACTGTATTAATGGAAACAACCTACGTGCTGTGGCTTCTTTCCTTCTCTGTCTCTATGTGAAAAGAAAGAAAGAAAAAAAGAAAGAAAGAAACAAAGAAAGAAAGAGAAAAGAAAAGAAATGTTTATAGAGCAAAGAAGTCCTGGAGACAATTATTTTTTAAATTTGAGAAATAACACTAATGGGGGCTGGGGTAGATAGCATAATGGTTATGCAAAGAGACTCTCATTCCTGAGGCTCTGAAGTTCCAGGTTCAGTTGTCCACACCTCTGTAAGCCAGAGCTGAGTAGTGCTCTGGTGAAAAAAAGAAAACTGGCTGGAGAAATAGCACAAATGGTCACTTTCTATAAAATATTTACGGGAGCTGGTGGTGCACCTGGTTAAGTGCACCTGTTACAATGTGCAAGGACCTAGGTTCAAGTCCCTACCTGCAGAGGGGTAAGCTATGCAAGTGGTGAAGCAGTGTTGCAGGTGTTTTTCTTCCTCTCTTCCTCTCTATCACCCCTCCCCTCTTGATTTCTGACGGTCTCTATCCAATAAATAAATGATAATAAAAATTATATAGTACTATTGATTTTTGAGAAAAATATTGCTCTTTCTTTACATTTTACCTTATGTTTATTATGATTTAATATTGACTTACAAAATTATAAGATAATAAGGGTATAATTCTACACCATTCCCACCACCAGAGTTCTGTGTCCCCCCATCTCCTCCATTGGAAACTGCTTTTGTTCTCCCAAGGTCACATATACAGGCTGACTTTATATATATCACTATCTATATGTGTTTTTTTCTTGCCCATTTTTTCTATGGTCTTGCCTTCACTTCCTTCCTAAGTGACACCTAAACCTACTATTACTTTTGATCATCCTTCCTTTATTTCCCTCTTCTCTCTCAGATAAAAGAAACAGTGCCTGACTTCCTCTGGTACTTGCCAGATTTACCTCCCTTTCCATGATGGTATAATATCCAGATTCCTGGTGACAGACACATCAGGTCCTGATGGAATTGGGGTTTAGAGCCTTGCGGTCATCACCTTCCCCTATCTCTTACCCAAAGTTTCTTTCTTAAATAACATTCTTTATTTATTTATTGGGTAGAGACAGAGAGAAATCGAGAGGGAAGAAGAAGATAGAGAGGAAGAGAGACAGAGAGACCTGAAACCTTGCTTCACTGCTTGTGAAGCTTCCCCCTGTAGAAGGAGACCAGGGGCTTGAACCTGGAACCTAGCACATTGTCACATGTCTGCTCAACCAGGTCTCCCACTGCCTAGCCCCTAGTCTGATTTTCCAACTACTTATATATAAATTAAATCAAAGAGTACATAAAAGTTCTTAAATTTTCCTCCATTTGTTTTACTATGGTGTCTACATGCAAATGAATGTATTCACCTTCTTCTTCTTCTAGCGTTTGCCCTTCTTCCGTAGCCACTCAACAGCATCAGGTTGAGCCTGATGTAAAGTTTCGAGAACTCCTTTGAATCTGGAGAGGTGGCAGTCGTTGACTATGTGGGTCATAGGCTGTCTGTAGCCGCAGGGGCAGTTCGGGTCGTCTCTGGCTCCTAAAACTGCCCTGATACCTTCAAGCACCAGATCTCTGCCACCAAATAAAAGTTCTTAGGTCACATGTAATAATTTCAAATGAAGTTAAAAATGTAGTAGTGCAGATAATGGATTTGACATCACGGTTGAAGCAAAAGCAACTGAAAGAAAAATTCTGAAGTGAGATAAATTTTGTAAAGAGATGAAGCTACACAAAACAGTTGAATGAATTACAAACTACATCATGTAAAACAGCTTGGAAATATCATATATTTATATCATATCAATTTAATTTTCTAAACTCGTCATTTCTATCATTTTTCTCTTTTTAATAAATACATCTCATTATTTGGTTATTGAAGTTAGTTCCAATGAATTTTTTAAAATGCTGACACTCTGATATCTGAAGATATTTCAGTTTTAACAATTGTCACAATATAGGTATAGATAAAAATGTAGATTTTAAATTATGGTGTTTGTATTTCTATAAATTATGAAATGCTTGGCCATTTTTTACATTAGTTCAGTTCTTGTAGACATATAAAGATATCCTGATTATCCCTGACACCTAATAAATTCTTTATATTCTGTTTTTTTAAATTATGTTAGCAGAACAAACGAATTTCCACTGTTTAATTCTGGAGGTTCAATTCCTCTGCCTTTAAAGCTCTTCCAAGAACATATTGGGGAATGAGATTTTGATTAAACTACTTGAGGCTACTTGTCCTTTTATCTCATAACAGTTCTCATCACGGTTCTCACAATGAATGTGATGTCCAGGATCAGTTTCTCAGCATGAGTAATGGGGATTATTTTAATTGTCTTCCATTTGGATTTTAAATTCTCTGCTTGACTTACTGGACTAATTATAGCATGTCAACATTCATTATGGGTTGGGAGAGTTTTAGTATGCTTCCTGTCGCTAAGATGAGAAGATGTTTCACACATTCCTTTAACCCATATGACTACTATGTAAGCACTATCTCTAAGAGGAAGCAGTATTCTTAGTACTCATATAAAGTGATATAACTAGTTTTTTGTACATTGGTATATGTACATATATAAATGCATATGTATATTCATATTATTATATATATTTAACTTGTATATTATATATTACATATTTTAAGATACTCTATGACATATTGAAACTTCCTAAAAGCCGGTGTTGAGACAAAGGTTAGAATAAAAAATAGGAAAGCTTTCAAGGGAGGGGATGGGACACAGAGCTCTGGTGGTGGGAATTGTGTGGACTCGTACCCTCTTATCCTATGGTCTTGCCAATATTTCCATTTTATAAATACATTTTAAAAAGATTTGAATACAGATTATTCTTTTAGGGGATGATCTTTGAACATCTGAAATAAAAGTGAGAAAATACAAATAGGAACAAGAGAAAAATCCAATAAAATGTATATTAATTACTGGTTTATCACTGTGGTCAGCTGGGATGTGATCCCATTGGTAATCTGTCTGAGAAAGCTGCTTCAGAATTATTCTTCAAGACATTGTAGATCTAGGACATTAGCACACTTTCTTCTACCCTGGGCAGAAACATAATGTGGACACATCCTATCACTGACATAACCCTGCCAGAAATCACAACTTCAGGTGATCTTGGACATCTTGAAGGGATATGAAATAAGCTATAGGCAGGACTGCTGCCCGCTCCCTTGTATGTCTTAGATTTTCTTATGTATCACAGTTAAACCACTACTTCCTCTATGATGAAGACTAGCTATAATCTCTTAAAAACTAAGTTGGGGCTCAGGCCGTAGTACAGTGGGTTAAGTGCACATGACACAAAGCAAGGACCAGTTTAAGCATCCTGGTTCGAGCCCCCGGCTCCCCACCTACAGGTGGGTCACTTCACAGGTGGTGAAGCAGGTCTGCAGGTGTCTATCTTTCTCTCCCCCATCTGTCTCCCCCTCCTCTCTCCATTTCTCTCTGTCCTATCCAACAACAACAACAATAAATATGACAACATCAATAAAAATAACAACAATGATAAACAAGGGCAACAAAAGGGAAAAAATGGCCTCCAGGAGCAGTAGATTCATAGTGCTAACACTGAGCCCCAGCAATAACCCTGGAGGCAAAGAAAAAAAACTAAGTTAAAGTTTAGTAAATGAAACTGCAATGCTATTACTATAACAAATGCAGGTACTATGATTGGTATCCTTTGTCTTTGTGATCTGCTACCTATCCAAACTAACTTTTTTCATACAAATATTTATTGTCACCCCAGATTACTGGCCCGGTGGACTGACCTATACTTCCATCCCAAGGGAATAAAGATGCTCTGTTCACACTGCCATTATGGTGGCTGTAGTTGTATATCTAATATTGAGTATTAGAGCATCAAGAAATGTCCCAGCATATAGTTAGGTTCGAAGACATTTCTTATTTCTGCAGAACTGAAGCATCATCCGAGCTACTTACAATAATATTTTCTTTCCTCATCTTCTTTTTTTATTTTTTTTTTATTTAAGAAAGGATTAATTTTAAAAACCATAGGGTAGGAGGGGTACAACTCCACACAATTCCCACCGCCCAATCACCATATCCCACCCCCTCCCCAGTAGCTTTCCCATTCTCTATCCCTCTGGGAGCATGGACCCAGGGTCATTGAGGGTTGCAGAAGGTAGAAGGTCTGGCTTCTGTAATTGCTTCCCCGCTGAACATGGGTGTTGACTGGTTGGTCCATACTCCCAGTCTGCCTCTCTCTTTCCCTAGTAGGGTGGGTCTCTGGGGAACCTGAGCTCCAGGACACATTGGTGGGGTCTTCAGTCCAGGGAAGCCTGGCTAGCATCCTGATGGCATCTGGAACCTGGTGACTGAAAAGAGAGTTAACATACAAAGCCAAACAAATTGTTGAGCAATCATGGACCCAAAGCTTGGAATAGTGGAGAGGAAGTGTTAGGGAGGGTACTCACTGCAAACTCTAGTGTACTTCTGCTTTCTTACTTTGGTGCCATACTCCAAACTCAGTCAATTTCTGCTTTGCGTTTCTACTTCTTTTTTTTTTACATGCATAACATTCCCCAGATTCCCATTTAACAGTACAACCCCCACTATTTCATTCATTATTTTTCATGGACCTGTATTCTCCCCACCCACCTCATCTTCTAATCAGTTAGCATGAAATGCCTCCAACTGATTTTGTTCAGTTGTAGCATTGGGTTTAATGAGACCATTTCTGGGTCGTCTAGTTGAAATTTGACTTACTCTTCCTGGTTTTGCACTAGAATTCCTTCCCTGTAGATCCTACTGTTGAATCAGAAAGAGACAAAAATTACCCAAATATTATCAGTCACTGAAAGGGATTATTAGAACCATTTCTTACTTGTACACAATGACTATTGGTTTCATGTGTGCTAGCTGCTGGGTGCATGATATATCTGAATGTCATTGACTCCATCTTTATATCACTTTCTCAAGGAGGTTGCTCTAGCTCAGTAGAGTGCCTCTTCCTAGTGTAACCTTAGATAAGACCGTAGCTCTCCATTCTAAAATTTAGGATGTGAAATTCTAGTCATGTACTAATAATAGGACTAATTAGTTTATATATACATATATACATCTATCATTGCATCATCTTGCTATAAAATACCTTCCTTAAACTAATACAGTAATCAGTATACCACACCGCTATATTTGTCAGGACTTGAATAAAAGTGCTTCATCAATGAATTAAAACATAATTCTATAATTCGGGTCTGTTGTAGCAAAGATGATGCATTGCTCCGTTCATGGTGGGAGAGGTCAGATGTCTATAGCACTTACCAACTGGCTGTCTACTGCTGAATGCTCAGATAGTCAGGAATGTTTATCACAATGAAAGACTTAATAAAAGTAAGCTTGTGTCTTTTATAGCCTACATCCTTGCCACCATAGATACTCTGTTCATTGGTTATTTGTGTAAACAGTGAGTTGGTCATGGAAAAAGACTCCTTGATACCTATTTTGCAAGTTAGCAGAACAAACCAGTTTTTGCTGTTGGATTATGTAGGCTCAATTATTTTGCCTCAGAGGCTCTTATTGTTCAGTATCTTCTCTGCATTAAGTATTCTCATGTGATCATTGATATGGTACATAAAAATCACTGTACTTCAGATCTAGTCACACAGACCCATCCATATCCCTTTTCACCATAAATCCATTATCACTTCTTCTGGCCTCCTTCCTTATTAGCTCTCTAATCAGCTAGCAAACCTAGCTATTCACTATTAACTAAGGGCATGTCTTCATCTTTGTTCCTGCATTTCACTAAAGCATTTTAAAACATTTGCCTGTTTGTTTTTATTCCTATTTTGTGCAAACATAGGACATATGCATTCCTACAGCTTTCCCAGGACAACCTTTTTGTTTAGAATGAGGCACAGAGAAATATGGGTAGAGAGAGAGATAGAGATAGAACATAGCTTCCTCCAGTGTTGTTACATTCTTGTGTGGTATCTGGGTTTGATCCTGAGGTAATTAATTTTTATGTTTATTTTTCATTTTATTTATTTATTTATTTGTTTTCCCTTTTGTTGCCCTTGTTGTTTAACGTCATTGTGGTTATTGATGTGGTTGTTGTTGGATAGGACAGAGAGAAATGGAGAGAGGAGGGGAAGACAGAGAGGGGGAGAGAAAGACGGACACCTGCAGACCTGCTTCACCGCTTGTGAAGCGACTCCCCTGCAGGTGGGGAGCCAGGGGCTCGAACCGGGATCCTTTAGACGGTCCTTGAGCTTTGTGCCACGTTCGCTTAACCCGCTGCGCTACCGCCCAGCTCCCATAATTTTTACATTTTTTAATCATGTATCTTTTTAAAAAAGATCCCTTTCATGTATTACAACTTAATACATGAATGGAGGAAGAGAGAGTTTTATGAGAGTCAGAGAGCTAGAGTAGCCAGAGCACTCTGGTACATGTGGTGCTGGGACCTCAGGCAGACAAGTCCAGTGATCTATAAATCAGGCTATTTCTACAGCTGTGTTTGCTATCTTTGGTCTTTATTTCAATCACTTTTTCCATACCCCCAAAAGGAGATGATCAAATACACTACTCTTGGGAATATTCCTCTTCAACATATCTTTAGGGTCACTCACTCATTTGGTGGAGTTGCATGTGGTTCTACCCATTTCTGGTTCCTGTAAAGTGAAAATTATTTCCCTTGAGGTCTCCACTCCAACATCTATTGGAGAAAATCAGAATCCCCACATAGGATTTTTGCAACAAGCTTTTAGTAACATTGGATTTCCAGATCAGATAGTCCCAGAATCAGAATACTTGTATTTTATCCTAAACCTTATGAAGATCATTTTCTACCTAAATAAGTATCAGAAAGAATATTATACACCACCTTTAAAATTCAAAAGGAACTATCAGTACCTGTTACACAGTGGTAAAGATTAAGTTTTTTTTTAATTTCTTTATTGGGGGATTAATGGTTTACAGTCAACAGTGAAATACAAAAGTTTGTACATGTATAACATTTCCACATAACAAGACAACTCTCACTAGGTCTTCCACTGCCTCCATGATCCAGGACATGAACCCCCCACCCCACCCCCAGAGTCTTTTACTTTGGTGCAATACACCAACCCCAGACAAGTTCTGCTTAGAGTTTCCCTTCTGATCTTGTTTTTTCAACTTCTATCTGTGAGTGAGATTATCCCATATTCATCTTTTAGCTTCTGACTTATCTCACTTACCATGATTTTTTCAAGCTCCATCCAAGATGGGGTAGAGGTCAATTCACTATTTTTAATAGCTGAATAGTGTTCCATTGTGTATATAGACCAAAACTTACTCAGCTACTCATCTGTTGTTGGATACCTGGGTTGCTTCCTGGTTATAGCTATTACAAACTTTGCTGCTATGGACATAGGTATATACCAGTCTTTTTGGATGAGTATGTTTGGTTTCTCAGGATATATCCCCAGGAAAGGAATTGCAAGGTCATACGGTAGGTCCACTTCTAGCCTTCTGAGAGTTCTCCAGACTGTTGTCCACAGAGGTTGGACCAATTGATATTCCACCAGCAGTACAGGAGGGTTCCTTTGTCTCCACAACCTCTCCAGCATTTGTTGCTGCTACCCTTTCTGGTTGTATGACATTTCTCACAGGAATGAAATGGTATCTTATTATTGTCTTTATTAAGATTTAGTAACATCTTTGACCATGTAGGACATGTCTTCTCTTCCAAAGCTCATTGGATCTCTAAGCATTGCACAGATGGGACAGTCCTCTGTGCTCCAGGTATAACTTAAAACTGTTTCCCCATAAGCAGAGGATGGAAGAAAGAAAGGAAAAGTCAGACTAGTCCTGGTTGGCAAGTGGAAATTTTATGAAGAAGCAAACTTATATGACTTGTTCTGGACTTTTAACAGATGAGCTTTCTAAACTTTTCCCTTCCACCATCCTCAGTGAAATCTTGAAAGTCCTATAGAAGACTTAGCTGGATCCTGTCAGTCTCAACAACATATTTCTTTGTTCAACACCATATCTCTGGACACCTTATGGAAATACACATCTCAAGGGGAGGATTGATAAACCTACACTTTGTTGCCCCAGTCTAGCTGTCTAGAGGACACTTTTTAGAAAATATGCTTATTGATATTTTAAAACACATATCTCATTACTGCTTTTACATTCCCTTTTTTCATTTGCTTATGTTTATGAGAAAGGGAGACTTCCTGGGCCCCTGGTTAAGTGGTTAAGTGCACATAGTTCTAAGTGCCGAGGACCTGTGCAATGAGTCCTGTTCGAGCTCCCTCCTCTCCCCACCTGTAGGAGGGACACCTCAAAAGCAGTGAAGCAGGTCTGAAGGTGTCTTATCTTTCTCTCTCCCTCTCTATCTACCCTCCTCTCTCAATTACTCTCTTCCCTATCCAATAAAAAAAAGGGGGGAGTGGCTCTCAGGAGCAGTGGATTCATACTACAGGCACTGAGCCTCTGAAATAACCCTAGAGACAAAGAGATATATAAATAGATTAGATAGATAGATAAGTACCCCAGAGCATTGCTCAGCTCTGGCACATCAAGAGCCAGGCATTGACTCTGGGGCTTCCTGCACAGATGTCCAGTGCTCTGGTACTGAGCTATCTCACTGGCATGGAGCATGTTTTGTTATGTGAGCACTTAACCAGATGCGCTTGGCCCCCAGCCACCTGCCCCCCCCCAAGCATGTTTTCATTGCCTTTCTCAACATAATACTTGCAATATTACATGCTCTACTTAATAACAAAATTGCTCTCGGAAAAATAATCATGTACTTTATTGTGTCTTTTCATACTTCTCATGACTTTTTTCTGTAACTGTAACACTAAGTGAAATGCTCGTCTTGAGTAAAACAAGAGAAAAATAATGTGTTTCAAGTTTCCTTTTTTTTTATTCAAAATAAAATGTCAAAACAATTGGAATAAATGTTACTATGCTTGCCTTGAGTATTTCCACTCACCTGCATCATCTTTAAGAATGACAGTCTGCTTCCAAACAATTCCCCCTTGCCTCTGTAAATCTGATCACTGTTTCTGAAATGAAAGAGCAGAGTAAAACCTACCAGAGAATTGCCATGCAACCATCCACTAGGGAGAAGCTATTTAGCTCTGTTTGGGGATTTTTTTTCTTTTTCTTTAGGAGAAAATAAAGTTACACCACAAGAGATATTTTACCTATCGGTAAGATTAGAAATCAAATATATAATAATTAAAAAAAAACATGGGTAAGTGTATTTAAACAAGAGAAAATAAATTTATTCAGCCCAGGTTGTCTGGGGAGTTTTCTAAACCATTTGAAGAAATCGTCTGCACAGATTAGTCTTTTTGCCAAGCATGTGTGATATGACATAACACTTCTGTTCACATTCTTCAAATGTGCCCTGATTCTGTTCTTATGTACCAAATGTTTACAGGGTTTGACACTGGGGACACTGCTCTCTCCCCTTTGCTTTTGTCCCTTGAGGATCAGGCACAAACTCTACTTTTCATTTTGACAACTGAGTTTTGTTCTACTCATACCCTACCAAATATGAAGGGCAACAAAGATATGAGATTGTTATTTTATCTTAAGATATATCCCTACAATATAAAAAATATCTACCGCCTCATTAGTTCAACTGAGTTTTTATTTTTCACAAATATATTACATGGATGGAATTTAGATGTTCATACATTAAAGTAACAAAGTGGTCTCAAAGAATAATTCATCTTATACAAGAGAGCACTTGTTATTAGACACTATCCTATCAATTTCAGGAACTAAAAGAAATAATTTAATGAGACATAGTTAGCTATTTTGTCTAATAGAGTGATATTTGTGTATGGTCATCATTTTGATAGGGCCAGAGGGTTTTTTATTGTTGTGTGTTTGTTTGTTTTAATCTAAGCAGTTTAGGGGAAAGATAGTAAATGTAGCATTTGAAGCATTCATACTCTTTGCTACTGAAGGCAATTAAAACCCAGAGATGTCACCGGTTCACTTAATATTTTTATGAGTTTAAGGGGATTATAAACATAGTAAACTGTAGCTTTAACATGTATCCAGACTCCGTTTTTTAAATCATTAGCAAAATTGGATGACTTTTTACAAATGGTATATTTATAGACAAAGTAACATTTAAAATGAAAGTAAAGGAAACTAAAAAAAGGAAGGGAATTAAAAAAAAAAAAAAGACTTTTGCCAGAGGCAAAATAAGAAATATCTAGGAAATCGAAACCAGGAGTAGCTGCCCCTTCCTCAAAACCCTTTGGCATAGCAGTAAGGGGAACAAATGGCATTCTGAATTAGTGCTTCTCTGCCTGTTAACCTTTCTTTCAGCATTTGCACATATAAATGCTGCTTAATGTTGCCTTTAAAGAAAAAAAGATCTTTACAAAAATAAAAGCCTCGTATGATCTTCCCAGGCTACCCCTTTTTGTTTCAGTACCATACTATTTTACTTTTTTTTTAAAATAATTTTTATTTAGTTTTAAACTTAGGATTTAATAATGATTAACAAGATTATAAGTTAACAGGGGTGTAATTACACACAGTTGCCACTACCAGAGTTCCTTGTCCCATCTTCTCCATTGGAGACTTCCCTATTTTTTATCCCTCTGGGAGTATGGACCAAAATTCTTTATGGGGTGCAGAATGTGGAAGGTCTGGCTTCTGTAGTTGCTTCTCCACTAGACATGGACATTGGCAGGTTGGTCCATACCTTCAGCCTGTTTCTATCTTTCCCTAATGGGATAGAGCTTTGGAGAGGTGGAGTTCTAGGACACAGTGGTGAGGTCATCTGTCCAGGGCAGTAAGGATGGAATTACAGTAGCATCTGCAACTTGGAGGCTGCAAGGTGGTAAAATATAAAGCAGAACAAATCATTTAATAAACAGAAACCAAAAAGAAATAGAGCAGATGGGAATAGGGATTTTAGGGTGAAAAGACACTAGGAAGTCTATTTTACTCATAGATTTTTTTCTTAATTCTTTTTTTCCCTTTTTATTGTTATGATTATTTTTTATTGATGTCGTCATTGTTGGATAGGGCAGAGAGGAATGGAGAGAGGAGGGGAAAACAGAGGGGGGAAAGAAAGATAGACACCTGTAGACCTGCTTCACCACCTGTGAAGCAACTCCCCTGCAGGCTGGGAGCTGGGGGCTCAAACCAGGATCCTTAAGCCAGTCCTTGTGCTTTATGCCACTTGCGTTTAACCCACTGCACTACCGCCTGACTCCCATACTCATAGATTTTTTGACAAATTAAAGCTGGTAGGGGTAGTCTCCTCAACTTATTTTCTTCAGAAGTGTCTTGGATCATGGTTCTCTGTATTTTCATATAAAGTTATGAATTTAAAATCTTCAGTTTACCAAAATATCCTTCTCAGACATAATTTAAAAAATTGTTGTTACCATTGACTTAATTTTTTGAAGAAATTATGTTTCCAGAATACTAAATTTTATAGCCCATCAGCGCTATTAATCTCTATTAATATAACATTTTTACTTTCTCTTGGCAGTGTTATATAATTTGCAGTATGGATATCTTAAACTTCCTTCAACTGCTGTATCTAAATACTTAATATATATTAATAATTATTAAATTACACTTTTGAAATTTTTGTTTTCATATAAAATATAAATTATATTTTATATATATTATATTTACATATAATTTTTATATTTTTATATTGGGTAATGATTTGTATAGTAAACAGATAAGCTTTTTTATATTATTATTGAAGCTGTATCAAAACTTTTCTAAAATCAATTGTATATACTAACTTTATCTACTGGAAGTTTATTACACAACTTCAACTTGACTATAATTATTACTTTGTCTGTCATTCTATTACTGTTACCTTTGTTTTACTTTTTGAGACTGATTTAATGAAGTTTCTGAACTTTTTTTGATAATCATGATGCATTGAAATGCTCCCCCATGTATTTTTCTGCATGTCAATTTATTTTTTCTTTACAGTTTATCTTTAAAAAATCTAAGACTCTCCAGATACATTTCTTTCATGTAGTAATGTTCTTTTAAAGCTCCTCTGCCTCCCCCCCCTTTTTTTTTTTACCTGATAGACTCATTTCTTTTTTTAAGCATTATCTAATATCTTTTTGGTTAGTTTATATCAGTTGCTTTTACACTCATCCTTGTGTGTTTTACCTTTCTTGACTTTAAGCAGTACCTTAAAAGCAACATATATTTGCTTTATTTAAAAAGAAATATATATATATATATTTCCTCTCTTTTTTTCCCCCAGTTTTTAAATGGTAGAGACAGAGAAAGAGACCTTAGCACCAAAGCTTTCTTCAGTGCAGTGGGAGTCAGCTTCAAACCTGGGTGTCACACAGGGCAAAATAGCACACTAAGTGAGCTATTTCACTGGCCACAAGTTGTTTTTTTTTTCCTTTCCTGTGTGTGTTTTATTATTGTTATTATTTTAGTTCCAATCTAGCATCCCTAAATTGGGACTAAGCATAAACTATGTTTTAGTCATTTTGTTTCCCCCTTTTGTAACCATTATTATTACTTCGCATGAGTAGATTGCTTGAGCTGTATTTTATATCCATTAGCATATATACTGCTGTAATTGTCATGTTTTCATACTATCAGAGAGCAAAGCAAACGATCCTCTGCCTTTCAGTGTTCTATCATAGCTCGACAAATGACCAAGCAAGGATCAGGTGCATAGAAAGGAGGAATACTAAGGAGAAATTTATTATTAGCATATATCCCCCTTGTACACTTAGAGAGACCTAGATAATCTGTGTAAATCATACCTATGTCTAGAGTCATCTCTAAGCAAATAGAGCTGATCTGCAGGACATAGGGAAAAGAAAGGGAAGGTCAGGAAGATTGCTAAAGAAGTAATAATAAAGCAAGATAAATACATTTAAGTGCTTTTAAGAAGATCAGATTTTCCAGGGAGATTTCCTGAACTGAAAATGTTTACATGGAAATATCTCTTTCAGAGAAGGTCCCTATCCTGTTCTTCCCATGAAGACATCCTTTTAACAAGGGCAGATTTGAGGGTGAGAGCTCTTGGCTCCCTTGCAGTATTTTGTAATTTAAAATTCAAAATAAATGAAGGTCCTAATTAGTACAGTCAATATTGATGTGATTTCATTCACTCTTCTATCACTCCAACTGGCCTTTCACTTTTATCTTTGGTACTACCAACTATCAACTTGTCGGGCAGCCCCAAATCCACTCATTGTGATCATGGAGTCTGAGCTTGAGGTTTGTGAACATGTTTTCTCCAGCTGATGTGACGCTTGTTAAGTCTTGTCAGCAGGGGGCGCAGAAGTCAGTGGAGAAGGAAGGTGCCCTACAAGGGAACCCTACAGAGTTTCTGTAGTGCTCAGCAGCTGGCCCCTTGCAGTCCCCCAGCATGGCGTCTGGGAGGGCTGAAGGACACAGTGGGGAGCTGCCAGAGAGTCCACTCCACTGAGACATTCTCTCTCTCTCTCTCTCTCTCTCTCTCTCTCTCTCTCTCTCTCTCTCTCTCTCTCCCTTCTTCATACTCTCCCTCTCTCTTTCCTCTCTCTCTTCTCTCTCACTCTGCTTTGCAGCGAATTCTGCAGTGTAACTTCTCTCCCACAACTGCTTTCTCCAACCTTCCAAATGACTGGTTTCTCTCCATTTCCACAAGCTCTATACTTAACCCTTGAGCCAAAGTCCCATACCCACCACCCCCCCCTTTTTTTTTTTTTTTTGCCTCCGGGATTTGCTGGGGCTCAGTGTTGAATCCACTGCTTCTGGAGGCTATTTTTTCCCTTTTGTTGCCCTTTTTTTTTTTAAAAAAAAAAAATCTTTGTTGTGTTTATTATTATTGTTGTTGTTATTGCTGCAGTTGTTGTTGATAGGACAGAGAGAAACAGGAGAGGAGGGGAAGACACAGACCTGCTTCACCGCCTGTGAGGCGACCCTCCTGCAGGTGGGGAACCCTGGCCTGGAACCTGGATTATACTTTATGCCTGTCCTTGTGCTGCGCACCATGTGTGTTTAACCCTTGCACTACCGCCTGATGCCTGATTCCCAGCCCCCACCCCTTCTTTAGAGAGGCCTCAATCTCAGTCTGGGAGACAGTCTCTTACTTGAAGACTTTATACTAGCTACTCCTCTATCACTTCTTCATGTCTTTTTTAGAATTTTTTTTTTTTTGGCATATGATCCCTATTCAAATTACTGTCTGGTTTTTGTATATTAAGAACATGAACTTCATTTTTTAGGGCATCTTTATTTCCACAGTAAAATCCAACAGGCAGTGGAGAAGTTCTTACATTCCACCTCCTCTCACATTTGCACCTTGCCTCCCATAACCACCATCAGGATTTTATAACACGGATGAACCAACATTAATGTAACTTCATCATCTCAAGTGAATTTAAGCCACTTTAGGGTTCACACTCACTGTTGCATGTGCTGTGGATTTGGTTAATATATGGCAATATGAGTCTATGATTTATAGTGTCATACACAATAGATTAACAGTCCTGAAAAATCCCTGTGCTTCACTCGTCCATCCTTCTTCTCCACAAATTCCTGCTAACTGTTACTCATTTCACTCTCTCCATAGTCTGCCCTTCTTCAGAGTGTTGTATGGTAGAGTCAAGCAGTCTACAGACTCTCCAGATACATTCCTTCATGAAGTGATGTCCTTTTAAAGCTCCTCTGCCTTTTTTTTTTTTTTTTGACCTGATGGCTTATTTCTTTTTAAAAGCACTAAATAAAATTCCGATGTTTAGGTTCTCTCTACTCATTGGTCATTGTCTTATAAACACATCTGTGTTGGTTTTTTGTGTGGGCATACATTTTCAATTTCTTTGATACATACCAAAGTTTGTGATTGCTAAATAGAAAGTCAGCTGATGTTTAGTATTTTAAGAAGAGGGGCAAACACTGTCTTCCAACGTGTCTACACTACATTCCATTCTCACCAGCAAGTCTTGTTGCATTACATCCTCACCAGAATATTGGTGATGTTGGTCTTTGGGATTTTAGTTTTGATAATAGCTGTATAATATGTCACTGAGCCTCTTTTCCATATGCTTATTAGTCATTTGTATTTGTTTGGTGAGTTCTCTTTTGAGGATTTCTGCTCATGTTTTATTGAGTTATTCATTTTTGATTGTTGACTTTCATGAATTCTGTGTTTTGGGTAATAATATTTTATCAGATGTATCCATGGCTGATATATTCTCTCAGCCTTAATCTTGTCTTCACATTCTTTGACAGTGCCAATTACAACAAAATAAGTCTTAATAAAGTCTTAGTTTATTATTTCTCTCCTTGATTTTTCCCTTTGGAAATCTGTCTAAAAACTATTGTCTACTTAAAAATTTTTTTTTTTGCTATCTTTTGGGGTTTTATAGTTTTGAATTATGCTTATAGTTCTGCAACCCATTTTGAGTTTATTTTTAATATAACTTTTCAGCTCTAAATACCATTTAAAAATTTTTTTTGTTAGCATTATCTTTTGGATAGAGACATCCAGAAATTCAGATAGGGGAGTCAGGTGGTAGCACAGATGGTTAAGTGCAAGGACCAGCCCAAGGATACCGGTTCGAGCCCTGGCTCTCAACCTGTAGGGGAGTCGCTTCACAGGTGGTGAAGTAGGTCTACAGGTGTTTATCTTTCTCTCCGCCTCTCTGTCTTCCCCTCCTCTCTCCATTTCTCTCTGTCCTATCCAACAATGATGACGTCAATAACAACAACAATAATAACTACAGTAATAATAATAATAAAAGAAATCAAGATGGTAGGGGAGACAGAGGAGAAGAGAGACACCTGCTACACCATTTGCAAAGTTTCCCCCTGTGGGTGGGGACTAGGGGTTCAAACCTGGGTCCTTGCACATTGTAACATGTAAATTCCAACAGGTACCATCACATGGCCCCTGAAGACATTTTAAAAAAATATTTATTTATTATTTGTTAGATAGAGACAGAGAAATAGAGAGGGAAGATGGAGGTAGAGAGAAAGAGAGAAGAAAGGGAGGGACCTGCAGTACTGTTTCACCACTCTTGAAGCTTTCACCCTGCAAGTCAGGACTGGGGTCTTGAGCTTGGGTCCTTGAACATTGTAACATAAGCACAAGCAGGCATGCTAGTGCCTAGCACGCTGAAGACTACTTACTAGTTTGTTGTATTCCTATAAATTTGTTGCCGGCTTGTCTCAGTCATTGCTTGCCTGCATATGTCTGTATCACATCTCTGTTCTTCATGGATGTTCTTGCTGAGTATAGTTTTCTTTCTTTCTTTCTTTCTTTCTTTCTTCTTTTCTTTCTTTTTTCTTTTATTTACTTTCTCTTTTGTTGCCCTTGTTTTTATTATTCTAGTTATTATTGTTGTTGTTACCGATGTCGTCATTGTTGGATAGGACAGAGAGAAATGGAGAGAAGAGGGGAAGACAGAGAGAGGGAGAGAAAGATACACACCTGCAGACCTGCTTCACCGCTTATGAAGCGACTCCCATGTAGGTGGAAAGCGGGGGGGGGGGGGGGGGGGGGGGCTCAAACTGGGATCCTTCCACCAGTCCTTGTGCTTTGCGCCACGTGCGCTTAACCCACTGCGCTACAGCCTGACTCCTGCTGAGTATAATTTTCTATGTACTATTATTTTACTCTAAGCTTTCTAGCATATTGTTCCATTTGAACTTTTGGTTTCCTTCATTTATATAGATTAGTTTGTCATGCTGTTTCAGTAAATGGAGCATTTTTGTTTGTTTTACTTAGACGGTTTTTCTTTTTTCCTTTGTGATGTTCAATATCTCTATTATGACAGAATTAGATTATTTTTAATGATACTGACTTGTGACAAAAAGGAATACAAATTTCTCATTAACATTGGGGAAAAAATAAGTATACCTTCTCTTTTATGTCCTCTGTTCTTTTTATTATGGTATTTCAATTAGTGTGAGCATAATATTTAGCAGATTCTTTACTCTTTTTTCTGAAGTTATTTTTTTCTCTTTAGCTTTTAATCTGAATATTTTTCTCTGGTTTATCTTTCAGTTTAATAATTTTGTCTTCAACGGAGTTGAATCTACCTATGAGTATTTTTTCCCACTAATTTTTTTCAGTCAAATTTTCACTTGATATTTTTGAAATTTTAATTGTATGTGTAAAGGGTTGTCAGAGAAGTCTTGATGTATTTTTCTATGTTTTTCTTTTTTTTTTAAGAATTTATTTATTCATGACCATGATAGGTAGAGAGAGAGAGAAAGAACCAGATATCACTCTGGTACATGTACTGCCGGGGATTGAACTTGGGAACTCGTGGTTGAGAATATAATGCTTTATCCACTGCACCACCTCCCGGACCACACTATGTTTTTCTATACATATATATTTAATGTCTTAGAACATACTAAAAATAGTCATTAAATAAATAAATTCTTCTAATATCTCCATTTTCTGTGTCATTTCTTTGGTGTATTTCTGTTGTCTTTTTTGATATTATTGTTTTATTAAGTACTGGACATTTTTTATTGAATTATGGAAAGTTTGTTTCAGAACTTACCAAGACAAGTTGAGAGTTAAGATGCTGTTTGTCTCTAGTAGAATTGTTGCTTTTGATTTGAGACTAAAGGACTAGTAACCTCCGATGTTCCTTCTTAATTTAGCTTCTCGGTCAGAGGCATCTGGAAGCCAGGTTCACTTTATTTCTAGTTCACACTTGCACCTTACTGTTGGGTGCAGGTCTTCAGGCTGCAAGCTGCGCCAAATCAGTTGGTGTTACTGTTTCCTCTTTTAGTGCTCTACTTTCCATTTCTGTCCTGGTTGCTCCTTAAAGATATGAAAACTATAATTTAGTATTTGAGTACTAATTGCACCAGACTTGGAGTCTGTATATGAGAAGACCTCCAAATGTCAGGTCATTTCTCTATGACTTCTTCTTTTCATAGATCCTATCACAACTTTACTGCCCTGTTAGATTTTTCTGTGATTTAGTTGTCTTTTATGATCTTTTTCATTGCTAAATGTTTAAACAGGTTTCCTGAATTACACAGTCCATCATTATTGTATAATGAACTTATTTTGCTCAGCGTTTAGTGTCTAGAATAAAAATATCCTAGAAATAAAAAGAGATAGTAGCCCCCAAAATAAAAAAGAGTGACCTCAAATTTTTCTTTTATAATGTTAAATTCCAGTAGATAAATACAAAATATCTCTGTGTAACAGAATATAAAATTAATGATGTATAAATATGTGCATATATTAAAATATGTTTAAAATCTTAAAGCAATCATTTTTTTAAAAGAAGACAAATGAAAGTTTCATTACAGATTACTTTTGCATATGAAGTAGATTATTTCCTTACTATAGATCTATGTTACAGGTGAAAACAATTGAAAAAACTGGAAGTGTGATTAATCCAAACAGTAATTAAGATAAAATAAATTATTTATATTTTACTTTCACAGCTTCTCATGAGCATTTTGAATAGAGAAATTCTTTGCATTTGTGTCTACACCAAAACAAAACACAAAATAACTTTAACAGTTAAAAGATGGACCAGGTTGGATACAGGTTAGGGTTAAAAAAATAAAAAGATGGATCAAATATATGTTATGTTCATTAAAAGTTTGCAATTTAATTGTATCACTAACAATACTAGAACTGTAATAACTTAAAACCCCATCCTTCATCCTCCCAAAGATTATCACCATAACTCTCACAAAGTTATAGGAACAGTCTGCTTGCTTCTGGATTTTTTTTTTTTTTTGCAAGCTTATGTATTTTAGTTCTTTAGATTCCATATATAATGAAACCACATGGTAGTTGTCTTTCTTTTTTTTATTTTATTTTATTTTTTTGTCTTCAGAGTTATCACAGGGACTCGATGTTAGCGCTAGGAACACACTGCTCCTGGTGGCCATTTTATTGGATAGGACAGAGAGAAATTGATAGAGGAGGGGAGATAGAGAGGGAACTGATAGACACCCATAGACCTGCTTCAGCGTCTCACCCTGTGTGCTCGAACCCATCTCCTTCTGCGGCCCCTTGTCCTAGTACTACAGTTACTCTGTGCGCTTACCCAGGTGCACCACCGCCAGGCCCCCAGGAGTTGCCTTTCATCTCTTATTTCACTAAGCAAAATCACTTCCTGTTCCATCCATTTTTGTCCCAAATGACACAATATCATCTTTTTGGATTGCCGACTAGTATTCCATGGAGTATATAGCCCATAGCTACTCCGGCTCCGGCTCCGGCTCCGGCTCCTGCTCCTTCTCCTTCTTCTACTTTGTCTTCTTCTTTTTTCTTCTTTTGCCTCCAGGGTTATTGCTGGGGCTGGGTGCCTGCACTATGAATCCACTGCTCCTAGAGGCTATTTTTCCCATTTTTTTGTTGCCTTGTTGTCATTATATTGTTGTCATTGCTGACAGAGAGAAATAGAGAGAGGAGGTGAAGACAGAGAGGGGAGAGAAAGACAGACACCTGCAGACCTACTTCACCACTTTTGAAGTGACCCCCCTGCAGGGGGGGAGCTGGGGCTCCAACTGGGATCCTTACTCCGTTCCTTGCGCTTCGTGCCATGTGCAATTAACTCACTGCACTTAACCCGCTGCGCTACCGCCTGACCCCCACCCATAACTTCTTTATTTAGTCATCTGCCAGTGGACATTTAAGCTGTTTCCTCTATTTGGCTATTATGAGTAATGCAGCTATGAACAGAAAAGGGGGCATATGTTCCTTTGAATTAGTGTTTGTGTGCCCTTTGTATAAATGCCTAAGAGTGGTATGGCTGGATCATAAGGCAGTTCCATTTTTATTTGTTTAAGGACTCTCCATACTTCCAAAGGAGTTGCCCCAGTTTGCATTCCTACCAGCAGTGTAGCAGAGTCTCCACAATCTCTACAAATACCTCTCCTTTCTGGTTTGCTTATGGAAGCCAGTCTTACAGATGTGAGACAGAATCTCAGAGTAGTTTTAATTTGCATTTTCCTAACAATAATTGAAGTGGAACATTTCTTCATATGTCTGTGGGTCATGTGAACCTCTTCTTTAGAAAATTGTCTGTTTATTTTTTTGGCTTACTTTTTTATAGGCTTCCCCACCCTTTTGTTTATCTCATTTTTTTAAATAGATGTTTGATATCAGTTGCTTGAAGGGTGTATGATGGGCAAATATCTTCTCCCAGTTACTGGGTTGTCTGGTTATCCTTATGTACTTTATTTTCAATATGTTGAAGGTTTTTAGTTTCATGTAAACCCAAATACTCTTATTTTCATTTCCTATGCCCATGTGCTTGAGTTGCCAGTATAATATTTTGCTTTGTAGATCCTTCAATATTTCACCAATATTTTCTTCTGTGAATTTTAGAGTTTCTGTTCTAATATCTTGGAGATCCTTTCATGTATATAAGAGAATCTGATATTCTGGAACTCAGGTATAGAGGAAGGTGATTAAAAGCTGCTGTTTTGACTAGCTTACTTTCATAGATTTCTGACTCTTTTAGTATACTCTTTCCACTCAAATTTTCATACTTGTAAATATATGATTCCTCCAAGGATCTTGTGAGGAACAAGAATATGTACAAAAATTATGCAGTTAATTCTCTAGTGTACCTAATAGATGCTTATGCAATACTATTGCTAACACTGATTTTTCTATAATTTAGTACTTACTTGGCATTTAATTTTTCAGTGTCTTAACTTTAACATACCACTGTTACCTATTACAATTAGTCTCATTTTAAAAATGTGATTTATATTTTTGTTTGAATGTTAATCATCTATTAGAAGAACCCAACTATTAGAACTTGTTATTCATATTTCTTTTTTCTTAAGAGACCACATTACATAATGATTATGCATACTAATTGTGAAAGTTGAATAATATTTTATTATAAAATGCACAACTCTCTAATTTGGAAAACATTTCAACTATGAGTTTATAAAATCAGACCTATCTTTTGTTTATTAATTTTTTTTTTAACTTGAGCACTGCTGAGGTCCATCTACTGGTAATTCCAGGAGTTTAGACTGCATGCTATCTCTGTGCCCATATTGCAACTCTGGTCAAGATCTTTTTTTTTTTAATATTTATTTTATTCATTTATTCCGTTTTGTTGCCCTTGTTGTTTTATTGTTGTAGTTATTATTGTTGTTGTCGTTGTTGGATAGGACAGAGAGAAATGGAAAGAGGAGGGGAAGACAGAGAGGAGGAGAGAAAGATAGACACCTGCAGACCTGCTTCACCGCCTGTGAAGCGACTCCCCTGCAGGTGGGGAGCCGGGGTTCGAACCAGGACCCTTATGCCGGTCCTTGTGCTTTGCGCCACCTGCGCTTAACCCGCTGCGCTACAGCCCGACTCCCTCTGGTCAAGATCTTAATGTGACAAAATTTGTAGCACTGTGCCTTAGAAAAAATTTACACATAATTTGAATAAGTAAACATAAACAACTTTGCATGTCACTTCATATTATTAAAATGCTTAATACATCTATGTTAGATTTATAGTAAAACAAATGGCATTTATAATGTAAACAGGTGTCAAATACTCTTTTTAAGTATATTTATTTATTTTTATTATTGAGTAGAGACAGAGAGAAATTGATAGAGAGGGAGAAAAACATCTGCAGCCCTGCTTTGCCACTCGTGAGGCTTTCTTCATCCATGTGGGGACCAGGTTCTTGAACCCGGGTCTTTGTGCACAGTAGTGTGTGTGCTACTACCTGCCCCCGCCCCCCCCCCCCCATTTTGTTTTTGTTTTTGGTGTTGGGATTGACTTGTGATTTACAGACTATTGAATACGTAGCAGAAGTATAAAAGAGTGAGTTACAGTATGCTTTCAAACTGTAGGAAAAAGTCTTAATGATGCTTAATGATACTTTGTTCCTAACGAATCATACAAAATGTTTTGAGAAACATAAAAGAAAATGCTAACAGATGTTTCTGTGAAGATTAAACTTGTAAAAAACATTCTTTCTTTCTTTTTTTTTTTTCTTTACCAGAGCACTGCTCAGCTCTAGTTCATGGTGGTGCAGGGGATTGAACCTGGGACTTTGGAGCCTCAGGCATGAGAGTCTCTTTGCATAGCCCATAACCACTATGTTATCTACTCCCTCAAAGCATTTCTTGTAAATATTGAATAGGTTGTTTATTTATTTATTTCCTTTTGTTTCCCTTGTTGTTTAATTGTAGTTATTGTTGTTGTTATTGATGTCGTTGTTGCTGGATAGGACAGAGGGAAATGGAGAAAGGAGGGGAAGAGAGAGAGGGGGAGAAAAAGATAGACACCTGCAGACCTATTTCACTGCTTGTGAAGCGACTCCCCTACAGGTGGGAAGCTAGGATTTAATAAAGTTAACGCAGTTTTAGTTAATATGTTGTAACCATAAAGCTATTTCCCCTCTTGAACTATATGTATGGCTATTAAGCAAGTGTCTAAAAGCAAAGATAGGTAGGTAGATAGATTAGATAACTAGATAGATGATAGATAGATGATAGATAGATAGATAGATAGATAGATAGATAGATAGATAGATAGATAGCTGTGGCTTCCTTTTACCCAGTCTGACAAAAACTGATGTCAGTTGCTTGTTTCCATCTATTATATTACTCTTGATACAACCAAGTCAGCTATTGCAGCATCATTAGTAACTGCCTTGTACTTCTCATGATGCTGTCTAAGGAATCAACAAGTCTTTTCTTATCTGATTCTAAACAGTTTTCCATTCCATGCATTTTTTTTCTGTGTGTACTATTAGTACAGTAGACCATTGCACCATTGTGTTTTCTAGATTAGTATTTTGATAATGTCTTTGCAACCTGCCCAAGTTTTCAGTAATTCATTTCTCTTAATGATAACTCTAGTGGTATTTCAAGGAAAAAGTATGGAATCATGCTAATTTCATAAATTATAAAACTTTAAATTGCTTTTACTGAGGAGTAGAATGAAATCTGGACTTCTTAGCATGAATTGTAAAACCAGAAGTACCTGAACTTGCTTATACCTCTCTTCTCATCACTTGGAATGCTCCTTCTTTCTTTTAACTCTTCAGTTTCTTTTCTTTCTTTCTTTATTTATTTATTTGCCTTTTTTGTTGCTCTTGTTTTTCTTATTGTTGTGGTTATTTATTATTGTTGTTATTGATGTTGTTGTTGCCGGGTAAGACAGAGAGAAATGAAGAAAGGAGGGGAAGACAGAGATGGGGAGAGAAAGATAGACACCTGCAGACCTGTTTCAACGCCTGTGAAGCGACCCCCCTGCAGGTGGGAAGCGGGGGCCTCAAACCCAGTTCGTTTTGCTGGTCCTCGAGTTTCACGCCATGTGTGCTTAACCCACTGTGTGCTTGACCCCCTCTTCTTTTTTCATATCTGAATTGTCCTGTCTTTGTTTATCTCTCTTTCATTTTACCACTTTCTTGAAGAAAATCTGAAATACATGACTCATTGTCTGTGGTGCTTTTTCACGCCTCCCCCAGATAGGTGCCACTAGCACCCCTTACTCTAAGATTCTTATCATACAAAATGTGTTTCAGTATTACTTTATGTTTGATTTTATGTCTTAAAACTTTTATACCCTGAGTATTCTAGCAATGATATGGTTGATGTCTGTATTATAATATTCAATTGCTTTTCAAGGCAAATTTAATATAAAACTTGGTATTAAAATTTTATTAAAAAGTTGTCATGTTTTTGTGTTAAAGGACTAATTGTACTTTCTGTAGGAAAGGGGATTTTTAAAAAGTAGATACTGTGTACTAGACAAATGAAGGAAGATATTTTTGTCTATGATCCAGTCTGCTTAATAATTTAGACCATTATATTTGTTGCTGCTTCAAAGCCTTAGATTCACTGCGACTATCTAAAACCTGCAAGCAGCAGCCTGCTTTCATCAGTTTACCATGTTTTTATTGTGCATCTTACTGTCCTCTTGATAGGATTAGTTTATAATGACTTTCCATTTTCACCTTGGATTTGAAATATTCAAACTTTTAAGCCAGATATAAAATAGGGTTGCTCTGAATGTGCATGTGTGCGCACGCACGCAAACACACACACACACACACACACACACACACACACACAATAAGTTTATGTTAAAACAAGTGGCACTAAATAGTTTATAGATTAAAGTAAACAGTTTTTATAAACTTTTCCCTTTAAAATTGTGAAGGCAAATAGTCAAACTTTTATTTTATAATTATCCCAATAGTTGAGCATATTTAGCAAATTTTATAATGATAACCTTATAATTGCACCATGTTATTCATTTCAGGTTTAATCCTTCTTAAATATTTTGTGGCGAAAACAAGCTTATATTAGATTAAAAATAAATTGATCTTCTTTGACTGAAAGATGAACTATTTTTCCTGCTGTTTATGCCTATTAGCATATTTGAAATGAAAGAAAACTATGCATTCCTGCCTTTGATATTGTAATAGGTAATTAGATTACTTGCTAAGAAATTACTTTTAGAGTTAACTGTCTGTGTGGTTATTTTTTCCCCCATCAGCATGACTTAACTGATTTAATGTGATCCGATACCTTTGGCAACCATATAAATATTCCATGCTGAGGTGAGTTAATGTTTGCACATGTAGAACACAAGAAATTATAGGGGCAGATATATGGATTTCTGAAAATTGAAATTTTATTTGAAGTCTTTCTCTTAAATTATCTTCTTGTTCATATAGTGCTGCTATTCTCTGTGTTGTGCAAAGATGTGAATTTCTATATGCTGGGGGGGTGTTTTTTTTTTTTTTTTTACTGTAAGATGTGCTGTTTATAGGTGCAGTCAGAGAACTCTGTTGATTTGTCTGTAGTAACAGTTAATCAGGGCAGATACTTTGTACTGAGTCATCTTGTTCTTCCTCTACAGAATCTTGGCCTCTTGGGAAATTGTGAGCATAAAATTTATACTTCTCAAATCTCAAATTGATATCAGATTTTTCTGTGACAAAGTAAATTACCAGTGTATCTTCATATCAAGTCATCTTGACTTGACTACTCTTTTCTGTCTCTTAGACATAGGAAATCCCTGAAAGAATCATACTATAAAAGAGTCTTTTATGTACCTAAGAACAAGTACAACCTTTGGGGATGTACTCTAACAGCTAAACTCAGCCGAGAGCTGACACAACCCATCCCTACTCAGATTTGAGATATTGGTAGAAGCTATCTAGATGTTCCTGAAAAATTGATGGTACTGAAGTGTTCAGTTGCCTTTATGAATGTATGAGTTTGGTTACTGTAGTAAAGTACTCTAAGCTGATAGTAGCAGGGCCTCTTCCTCAGAGCTGCCATCAGTCCTAAAAGAATATTGGTGTTCATGTCTACTGTGAATTAACAACTTGGCTTCCAGGTAAACATGATTATAAATATAGGTGGCTTCTTGTATAGGAGTTGTATTTTTTTTTCCTACTGTGCCCATTTCACTTTCTAACCTTCATCATAATTCAAAATACATTATGCTTGCTTGTGAAAGATTTTGTGGGTTTGGATAGAAGTAAGAAGTAAATCTTAGTGTTATTTACCTTCTCACTTTGGTAATTTTTTTACTGCCAAGCAAAGGTGTTGGTGACATTTGAAGTATAGTTAACTGATTTGGAAGAAGCTTCTTTTTACATAATTCTAGAAGCTTTTCAAAGTATGAGTGGCTTTGTACAGCAGGTGGTGAGTGACAGCTGCTTGAGCAGAATACAAATGAGAATATCAGACACCTCCACATTACAACATTTTCAAAAAAAATAACACAACAAAATATGTTGAGTCTAATATAACAATGCATATGAAATCACATATGACTTTTTTCTTTGTTTTTATTTTTTTAGATAGTTGCTAGACTTCCCTCTGTAGTTTTAATTTAATACTGAAATGTTTTAATATTTAATTTAAGATTGAATATTTTAGGTAGAATTTATAATTTGAAATAATCTTATAAATTTAGAATTTATAAGACTGAACTATTTTATAATTTGAAATAATCTTATAAATTTAGAATTTATAAGATTGAAATATTTTTGGTAGAATTTATGATTTGTTGTAAATCTCTAAGTCCTGTTATTAGCATGTTTATAGTTTTAAATTCTGGATTTCTTATCTGGAATATTGGTTAAGAAAGTAATAGGAAGGCAACACGGTAATTCAAAGCCCCTGAATTTGAGTTTGGATCTGACCTCTAATTCCATTTTAGTCACTATTTCCTTATTTGTTTGACTATTTTTCATCCTCTAGATCATACACATGCATGCATGGTTTCACTGCTTCCAGGTTTATTTTTTTCAGTAAGACAGAGAGAGAGATACAAAAATACCGTAGATTCTCCTGGTGCTAAGATTCCATGTGGTATCTGGAATGAACGTGGACCTTGCCGAAGGCAGTATATACACCCTACCAAGTAAGCTATCTCTTGACTCAGACTATAATCTTCAAACAGTTTAAACAGGTACACTGTTAGACAGTTTTATTTCAAAGTTTTGAAAATACTAGTTTCACTTGTCAGTGCATACATTTATTTCTTCAGTTAAATATTTTTTCAGCTTTCTATCTAGCATACCCTTTGTTGAATTCAAAGCTGAGAAAACCATAGTTAACATTAAAAAAATTCTTTTTGGGGGGCTTAATGGTTTATAGTTGACAGTAAAATACAATAGTTTGTACTTGCATAACATTTCCCAGTTTTCTACATAACAATTCAGCTCCCAGTAGATCTCCTCTGCTATCAAGATCCAGGGCATGAACCTCCCCCCCCCCCAACCCCAGAGTGTTTTACTTTGCTGCAATATACCAACTATAGTTACAAGTTCTGCTTAGCATTTTCCCTTCTGATCTTTTCTTTCAACTTCTATGAGTGAGATCATCCCATATTTATCCTTCTGTTCCTGACTTATCTCACTTAACATGATTTCTTCAAACTCCATCCAAGATGGGGTAAAGAAGGTCAATTCACCATTTTTAGTAGCTGAATAGTATTCCATTGTGTATATAGACCAAAACTTACATAGCTACTCATCTGTTGTTGGACACCTGGGTTGCTTCCAGGTTTTAGCTATTACAAACTTTGCTGCTATGAACATAGGTATATACAAGTCTTTTTGGATGAGTATGTTTGGTTCCTCAGGATATATCCCCAGGAGAGGAATTGCAAAGTCATACGGTAGGTCCACTTCTAGCCTTCTGAGAGTTCTCCAGACTGTTCTCCACAGAGGTTGGACCAATTGACATTCCCACCAGCAGTACAGGAGGATTCCTTTGTCTCCTCAACCTCTCCTGCATTTGTTGCTGCTACCTTTTCTGATGTATGACATTCTCACAGGAGTGAAGTGGTATCTCATTTTTGTCTTTATTTGCATTTCTCTGACAATCAGTGACTTGAAGCATTTTTTCATATGCTTTTTGGATCTCTTCTATGGAGAATATTCATGTTTATATCCTCTCCCCAGTTTTGAATGGGGTCATTTGTTTTCTTGTTGCTGAGCTTGATGAGCTGTTGATATGTTTTGATTATTAGCCTTTTGTCTGATGTATGGCATGTGAAGATCTTTTCCCATTCTGTGAGAGGTCTCTTTGTTGGGGTGGTGGTTTCTTTTGTTGTTCCATAGTTAATATTTTTAATGAGTCTTTTAAATAAGGAAGGTACAAGGATATGATGTAAATAACCATAAGTACATGGAGAGAATCATTACATCAGAATGTTATCAATGTGTTTCTAGAATTTAGAGCATGAGCAAATGTTAGTTGAAATGTGAAAAGAAAGAAATCACTGTACTAATCTTGAAGAATGTCTAATCTTTCTATAGAAATAAAGCGAAGGGAAGTCTGAGAGAATGATGAGTAAAAAAGCAGTCTTTAGGGGGCTGGGCAGTAGCTCAGTGGGTTAAGTGCACATGACACAAATGCAAGGACCAGCATAAAGATCCCGGTTCAAGCCCTTGGCTCCCCACCTGCAGGAGGGTCGCTTCATAAGTTGTGAAGCAGGTCTGCAGGTGTCTTTCTCTCTGCCTCTCTGTCTTGCCCTCCTCTCTCGATTACTCTCTGTCCTATCCAACAGCAGTAACAGCAACAAGGGAAACAAAAAAGGGAAAAATACACTTCAGGAGCAGTGGATTCATAGTGCAGGCACCAAGCTCCAGCAATAACCCTGGAGGCAAAAAGAAAAGAAAAGAAAAGAAAAGAAAAGAAAAGAAAAGAAAAGAAAAGAAAAGCAGTGTGTATATGTAGAGAACTGCACAATTCCAACTTCAGAAGCAGAGGGTATTTGACAGAACATAATGCTCAGATAAGGATAGAAAATAGTATGAAACATAGCACAGAGAAAATCAGGAGATGGAGTTGACCAAATGATATATTTGTAGTTAATAATTAAATAGAAGAGCTTTTTTTTTTTTTTCCCCTCCAGGGTTATTGCTGGGGTTGGTGCCTGCACCATGAATCCACCGCTCCTGGAGGCCATTTTTCCCCCTTTTTGTTGCCCTAGTTGTTGCAGCCTCGTTGCGGTTATTATTGCCATTGTTGACGTTGCTTTGTTGTTGGATAGGACAGAGAGAAATGGAGAGAGGAGGGGAAGACAGAGAGAGAGGGGAGAGAAAGATAGACACCTGCAGACCTGTTTCACCGCCCGTGAAGCGACTCCCCTGCAGGTGGGGAGCCGGGGGCTCGAACCGGGATCCTTACGCTGGTCCCTGTGCTTTGCGCCACGTGCGCTTAAACCAATGCGCCACCGCCCGACTCCCATAGAAGAGCTTTAATGTGCAAAAGTATCTCTGAGTCTTGAACACAGTGCTGTCAGACAAATATTAATTGTATTAATTTACTATCAATTTCTTGGGAACATCATGATAAAGTTTTCTGTTTTTATTTTATTTATTTATTTACTTATTTGCCTCCAGGGTAATTGCTGGGGCTTGGTGCCTGCACTACAAATCCACTGCTCCTGGAAGCCAATTTTCCCATTTTGTTGCCCTTGTTGTTGTCATTATTATTATTGTTGTCATTGCTGTTTTTGTTGGATAGGACAGAGAAGAAGGGAGACAGGAGGAGAGAAAGTCTCCTGCAGACCTGCTTCACTGCCAGTGAAGTGAGTCCCCTGCAGGTGGGGAGCTGGGGACTCAAACTGGGATCCTTACTTTGGTCCTTGAGCTTCGCGCCATGTGCACTTAACCTGCTGTGCTACTGCCCAACCCTCAGTTTCCTGTTTTTCTTTTTTTTTTAATTTATTTTATTTTATTTATTCCCTTTTGTTGCCCTTGTTGCTTTATTGTTCTAATTATTGATGTCGTTGTTGTTGGATAGGACAGAGAGAAATGGAGAGAGGAGGGGAAGACAGAGGGGGGGAGAGAAAGACAGACACCTGCAGACCTGCTTCACCGCCTGTGAAGGGACCTGCCTGCAGGTGGGGAGCCGGGGGCTCGAACCGGGATCCTGACGCCGGTCCTTGAGCTTAGCGCCACCTGCGCTTAACCTGCTGTGCTACAGCCCGACTCCCAGTTTCCTGTTTTTCTATGCAAAAATACTTCATGACTTTTCTGACAACTCACTATTTAATTTAGTTCTTCAAACAATTAGGTGCAGTAGGAATAATTATTTTCATTATTATTATTTGTCTCCAAGGCTATTGCTGGGGTTTTGGTGCCTGCAATAGGAAACCACTAATCCTGGAGGCCATTTTCCTCCTTTTGTTGCCCTTGTTGTCATTGTTGTTGTCTTGTTATTGTTGTTATTGCTGTTCTTGTTGTTGTTAGTTAGGGCAGAGAGAAACTGATAGAGGAGGGGAAGACAGAGGGGGAGAGAAAGACAGACACCCGCAGACCTGCTTCACTGCTTGTGAAGCCACCCCCCACCTCTGCAGCCTGGGGCTCGAACCAGGATCCTTACTGTGGTCCTTGCTCTTCATGCTATGTGACCTTAACTCATTGCACTACCACCCATGTTCCTATTTTCATTTTTTAAATTAATTTTAAATCTAGTTAACATTTTGAATCAACAGGTCTGCTGTTGCTATTCTAGCTGATAGTGCTGTAGTTTGTGGTAGGAATGGTGAGCTAGATAGGCAGCTGCAGCTGGCTAGAGTTCACATGTATAGAGAAAAAGTCTAATTGGATATTTCTGTAAAGAGTCCGACTCACCTGGTCTGTTTAATCTACTCTTGACTTGCCTGTTAGACTCTTTCTCCTCTAGGTATAAACCTATGAAGTTATCCTGCAGATTTTCAAATTGCAATGAAAAGTTAAAGTGAGATAATATGTGCCTGCATTGAAAATTTTAAATAACAATTATTACTACTAAAATAATGTAAACATATGTGCCATTTACACATGAGATAGTACCACAAATGAAATGTATAAGCATGTCAACATCTCAGTATATACAGACTAAAATACTCTTCTCCCAGTCTAGATTAGGTTCATTTAAACTCAGTTACCAAAAACTAAGTACAGAATGTATGTGATTCTGCTGTCACAGTTAAACTAAGTTAATATGTCAAGTAGAAGTAGGCATTATCTCAGGCTGCTTGAAGGACTATGATTAGAAAAATCTGTTTTTAATTCTAAACATTCAGTATACATGTGAACACCTAAAATGCAAGCCAATATAACACACTGCCACTAGGAAATAAAATTGTATTTCAGTAAATGTGTATTTCTAAATAAATATATATTCTCTGTATGTGTTCATGGAAATTGACAATTGTTTTGTTTGAGGGTCCTTATGTCAGGCACTATGTGATGAGTTATAACTGCTGGGCGTAGAAGAGTGAAGTTCATTACCTACTCCTCTAGGTTCTTCAGAGGCCAGACTGTCAAACAAGTAACCACCTCGCATAGACAGTTTGCTAAGAAAGAAAAAACAAACAAAAAAACATTATTATTGTTTGCTTGTACCATGTTTACCTGCTTAAACAAAGAAATCCAGTGAGGTTTAGTAGTTTGTCCACATGGTCTCAAGAACTCTCTGGAACAGCCAGACAAAATGAAAACACAGGAAGTTTGAGGCTAGTGAAATCGTTTACTGGCGTCCTGTGCTGCTTTATGATGTGCGCAACCCAGGTTCAAGCCTGTAGATAAATAAAATAAAAATAAAGCAGAGGAAGCTTGGCAGAGGGAAAGAGGAGTTAATTAGGAACTTCACCAAGGAAGCACAGTAACTAAAGATATGATTGCTATGTAGATTGAAGTTCTCCCTTCTCCATTGAGTAGAGATAAGGACAACTTCCAGGTGCAGCTAGGGAAATAGATTTTAAATGTATGTTTCCAAATGCCCCGCTTATGGAAAAAGCCTAGGGGGTGGGCGGTCTCGCACAGGGTTAATTGCACACAGTATGAAAAAAGCCTCTTAAAAAAGAAACTTTAAAGGGGCCATGTTTGCTTTCCTACAGTATTTTATCACTTTGTGTCCATTAGAATTTTTTCAAAATATCCCATTCTAGAACACCCCCCACTCCCAAACTACTTAAAAGCTTTAGAATGCAGCTCAGGCCAATTTAAATTCTTTAAGAAAGCCTTTGCCCCACCCCCTGCAACCTTCTGACCAGCTCTTCTTTGTCAGGCAGTCAACAGGCCTGTATCTGAAGCAGAATATTGCAGTCATGAGGGGTTACAGGCATAGAAGGTTTTTCTTGGAATGGTTAAGCAGTCATATTAACTTCAGACTAAGTAGTAAAAGAAAATAACAAATGTAATGGTGTATTTTTGGAGAATTGACATGAATGGAAATTATAAGTAAATAGGACAATGGGAATTCATTTTTCCTAAGTCTAAGGTACTGAGGCTTTAAGGAGAAAGAGTGGTACTTACCTGTTAAAACTAGTATTCTGTGACTGTCGTGTAGATAGTTAATCTCCACCAGCAAGGTTACTTTTGCATTTAACCTTAAGTCTGGTTAATTCCTCAATCTTCATTTTTCTGATAGTTAAAGGAGTGGTGATATTTTCTCTTTAGCGTGCAAGACCTCATCAGACTTAGGTTGGAATCTAAGAGACATGTTCTGGATATCTTGGGGTGGCCTGCCTTATAAGGACAAAGACACACACAAGAGGAAAAATGAGGCAGGCTAGTGAAATAGCTCACTTGGATAGTTTTCTGTTTTGCCATGTGTGTGATACAGGTTCAAGCTCAGCCCCACTGCACTGAGGGAAGCTTCAGTGCTATGGTTTCTTTCAACTCCTTCTGCCTTCCTGTCTCTAAAATGAAAGAAAAAAGAGAAAGAAAGAAAGAAAGAAAGAAAGAAAGAAAGAAAGAAAGAAAGAAAGAAAGAAAGAAAGAAAGAAAAGATGTAGAAAATACCTAACTCATAAATGTCATGCTGTATCACCAGACTAGCCCTTATTCTGCTTATTATGTAAGATAAGCCATTTTAAAGTTATTTTTAGCTTTTGACTAATAAAATCAATACACATATAGAAAGTGAAAGATTGGGGCCCGGCAGTGGTGTACCCAGTTGAGTGCACACAGTATAGTTTCAAGGACCCAGGTTCAAGCCCTCAATCCCCATTAGCATGGGTGAAGCTTCCCAGTAGTGAAATACAGCTGCATGTCTCTCTCTCTCTCTCTGCTTGCTTTTCCCCCTTCAATTTCTATCTGTCTCTAACATAAATAAATTATTCATTTATTTATTAAAACCTAAAAATCACAAAGTGAAAGAGTAGGATAAAACATGAAAATGAACACCTATAATGCTAATGTGTTTTTATACTTTCCAAATTTTATTCATACTATGGAGTTGCAACATAAATTTTTCTTTATATTTCTAAGTTCTTGTTTGAGACACTCTCAATTTATAAATAAAATAAAGAGTAATCAGAGAAAGACAAAAAGGTTTAATAGTATATTAACTCCTATATACATGAGTGCAGCCCAGGAAAACAACTCCCCCAAATGATCTAATCTGCCATCTTAAAAACCATCTTTACCTAATGATTAAAGAGGATATTGGAGGCAGTGGTCAGCTGTGAAAAGTTTTAAGGCAAATTATAGTAACTGAAAGTATGAGTATTATCCAGACCTAAGTTTCTGTCTTCTCCCCTGATAAGAGTTCTAGATATTCTCTTTGGTCATCCTCTACATGATGGTAAAGAAAAATTATTATGGAAAGTAAAGCGAAAGAAACAAAGGAAAACACATGGTAAAACACGGACACGGTGTGTGATCTGTTGTAGCAAATTCTGGGGCCCTGGGATTGGCGGGAAAACGTCAAGAGAGCATTGAGCTCCTAGTGCATAATGGTAGATGAGGAGTGTTGTGCAGACACCTATCATGAGAAGATAAGAAAATGTACTTTTGGGGTCAGGTGGTGGCACACCTGGTGGAGTGTACGTGTTACAGTGTAAAAGGACCCGACTTCAAGCATCCAATCTCTATCTATAGGGGGAGAAGTTTTTTGTTTTTTTTTCTCCCTCCAGGGTTATTGCTGGGCTCGGTGCCTGCACCATGAATCCACCGCTCCTGGAGGCCATTTTTCCCCCTTTTTGTTGCCCTTGTTGTTGTAGCTTCGTTGTGGTTATTATTATTGCCATTGTTGATGTTGTTCGTTGTTGCATAGGACAGAGAGAAATGGAGATAGGAGGGGAAGACAGAGAGAGAGGGGAGAGAAAGATAGACACCTGAAGACCTGCTTCACCACCCGTGAAGCGACTCCCCTGCAGGTGGGGAGCCGGGGGCTTGAACCGGGATCCTTACGCAGGTCCCTGCGCTTTGCGCCACATGCACTTAACCCACTGCGCCACTGCCTGACCCTCGGGGGAGAAGTTTTTACAAGTGTAGATGAAGTAGCATTGCAGGTCTGTGTGTCTCTCCTTCCTACCACCCCTTCCCTCTCAATTTCTCTCTCTATATATATCCAGTATAAATAATAAAAAATATATAAAAGATATTGTATTCATATGGCAACTGTCTTATAACTCATTATTTCCATAATAAAAGTTTTTAAAATAGAGATTGCTCCATACAGATGTAAATGTCTCTTACAAAAAAGTAACTTCTCTCATTTCCAAAGTTTTTCCTTTATTTGCTATTACTCTTTCTTTCTTTTTAAAATCTTTTTTATTGGATAGAGAGAGCTAGGAATCTAAAGGGAGGGGGTGATGGAGATGGAGAGAGACAGAGACACACTTGCAGCACAGCTTCACTACTTGTAAAGCTTTCCCCTGCAAGTGGGAACTGAGGGCTCAAACCCGGGTCCTTGAACATTGTAACATATACACTTAACCAGGTGCACCACCACCCGGCCCCATACTTTTTCTTTATAATAGTCAACCCAAATATGCACAATCTCTACGTCAAAGGGCCATATTTTGAGGGAGGGGAAGACTTTTGGCTTCCTTCAATATCCTTAAGGAACTCAGAAATTTCATAGAAGGGCTGCCAAATACCATTAGATTAATGGTATGTAATTATTACAAGCTTGGTAGTGTAGAGCAGGAAAGAAATAATCCTGTTCCCCTCTGAGTTCTTCACAGGCTAAACAAATAAACAAATAACCATGAAGCAGATTGATGAGAGAGAGAAAAATAAAGGGCATTTACTAATGACATTGAAACCTCCCATACATATGGAGAGACCCAGAAAAATCAGAGTTAACATCCTAGTTGACCCAAGACATGGTTTTCTGTATAGTTTTGCTAACACAGGGAACTTCTGAAGAAGAAAGTGTCAGTTGAGGCAGAATGCCATAGGCAGGCAAATGCAAGATCCTCCTTAGGAAGAGAGGGAGGGGAAACTAAGGAGGATGGTTATCAAAGAGGAGGCACAGTGGAAGCAGACATGTAAATTAAGACGTGAGCTCTCCAGAGGCCAGATCCTCCTTAGATGAGCTTCCTGGCCCCTCTATGAAGTCAACCTTTTGCCAAAGACATTTGTTGCATATCTGCCACAGGATTTCTTACTGGGCAAGACAAAATTACTGTTACAAAGAAATTTCCAAAATACTTAAAAAAAAAAAAAAGGTCTTTCTAAAGAAGACATATTAATAACTATAAAGAATTACCCAGAAATTCAAATGCATAGGATATTTCAAGCTGCTAATCAAACAACTTTTACTCAGTATCAGTCTTCAGACCACTATGACAGTAGGCATGTCTGTCAACTGCTTTTAAGTGTAGGCTCGCTCACTCTTTAACACTGGTAGTAGCTTCTTAGATGTTTTGCTGTTTTGCTTCAAGCTGAAGATAGATGGATGGTGTATGTGTTATATGAAAAGCAAGTTGTTTGTTTTTTATTTTATTGCCACCAGGCTTATTGCTGGAGCTTGGTGCTTGCATGATGAAACTTCTGCTCCTGGTGGCCACCCCCCACACCTGACCTCTTTTTTTGTTTTTTCTTTCTCTCTTTCTTTTTCTTTCACTTTCTTTGGACAAAGAGAAATTGAGAGTGGAGGGGAAGACAGAGTGGGAGGGAGAAAGAGATGCACTTGGAGCACTGCTTTTCCACTAGGAAGGTTCTCCTTGCTTGTTGAGTAGAGGCCCAAACCTAGCCCTGGGCACATGGTCACATGTGTTCAGCTGAGTGTATCACCACCCAGCCCCATGAAAAGCAAGGTTTTTGTTTGTTTGTCTATCAACATTCTTTTACAATTTAAGTCATAGTCAGATATCATTGGACCATTTACAAAAGATGAGTCTATTATTTATGTGTTTTTCCACATTCCTAACTTAAACCTACTTCCTAAAGTCTGAAGATATGGCAAGAGGTACTTAAATAGTAGAATTTCAGTATGACAGATGTCCCTTTGCAGGGTGATAGGAATTGTTGGCAAAGTAGTAAGAATAATTAGGTTGTACAGTATTTCAATTTGACTTACTTCCAGCTATTGAAATTAAGATTAAACTAATACTTGTTAAAATACGTTGTTCAGTGTCCAATTCTATCACTAATCATTACTTAACATATTTTTATATATGGGGAAGTTATTTGATCTGATAACTAAAATTAAATCTCTTCATAAATAAATAGGATATCATGATAATGCATTTGGATAAGGTTGAGTCTATACATAGGATCATAAAAATGCCTTTTGTTAATAATCTTTTCCATTTGAAAAAGTATCCTTTCAAGAGGCTTAAAGTGTTATCTTTTTAAAAATATCTTTGTACTGCTTCAAAGTAACTATCAAAAATGAAACAGAGATCCTCTTAAAAAATTCCATTGCAGAAAGGATTTTCTCTGTGGGAATAAATGACCTGAGATTGAATAAATAGCCTCCCAAAATCTATGGCTCCCTTTGTCTGCCTCAAAGTGTACAGTCAAATCAATGGTCCTATTGAACTTTACACTGGTCTGAAATCATCTGATGCATTTGATCAATTTGGGGTATAACATTTTGAAAGAAAGTAGTCAATCATGTCTAATTTATCAGTTCATGCATCCTTAGCACTGCTTAGAAATGAATGGCATATAATAGTTATTCAATAAATATTTAATGCTTGAATTAAAAGCCAAGTGATGGTTATATAAATATCATAAAACTGTACACAGTTTGGAGCTTTAAAGAAAGTTATTACTGTTTCTGTTGTTGCATAACAAGCTAGCACAAACTCAGGTAAGAACTGGGATAGGTCTCAAATTTCTGCTCTAAATGAAATCGAGGTAATTGTTTGGGTTACATGATGACGGGACCGATTCTCTCATTACAGTTTCTGTATACATAATATAACCTCACTAAAGGATTGATTACTTGTCATGTGTGCAGGCTTTGTCTACTCAAGGGTAGAAGGCTGTCGTAGGCCTGCATGCTAAGGAGTGAGGAACTCCAAAGTCTGGGAGGACAATTTAACTTGTAGCTACCACAGGAAATAACGATGTGCCTGTGAACACATACACACAGACATTTTAAAGGAAAACTATTATCTGAATAAAGTTAGTGTTTCTTTACTGTTGTTTCCTGTGACTAGGGATAAGGAAAGAAGATTGACAACTCTTTCCTGCCTATAGTGCAGCTATTTGGAAGTGGACCTGATAGTACCATGTATTGATTGCTTTTAAAATTATTTTTTAAATTCTCTATTTATTGGATAGAGACAGCCAGAAATTGAGAGGGAAGGTGGTGATAGTGACAGAAAGAGACAGAGAGACAACTGCAACCCTGTTTCACCACTTGTAAAGCTTTCCCCCTGCAGGTGGGGACCAGGGGCTCGAACCTGGGTCCTTGCATATTATAACATGTGCACTCAACTAGATGCACCACCACTAACCCCTATTGATTGTTTTTTATGTGTTCGTCTTACTTGAAACTAAGCTGTTTAGATATACTAGTTTATTTAATTCTTCAGAACCTCTGTAAGCAGAAACATTTTTATTTTTCTCATAAATTGGAAGAGGTTATGTTATTTTTCTAAATACCACTTAGTAGCGATGTTAGGATACTGTGTTTTTCTCCCAGTTAGTCTGGTAGTGAACTTGATAGGAATATTAGGAAAGAATAACATAGAAAAACCAAAAACACATGAACATGTTCATTTGCTTAACACCATTGCTATTTTATTAATATGTCAAAACTATTCTAGGGTAGTAACTTCAAAGTAACTTCTGTTTAGCTGTGTCTATATCTGTACTGATCCGCTTTTTCGTATATTGATAGGGAAAACCTAAACTCTTAACAAGACCATTAAAAATAAAACACAGTGGCACACTACTCTTGTGTAGGATCTTCATTATATTAAGGAAAGCGGACAACGACTAGTAAGCACTATACCCAAGTCTCATTTAGTGAGAAGATCTGACACTGGCCTGAAAACAAGCTAACTCAGATCCTGTAAGATGTTTGTCCCTATGAGGATTGACTTTGATTTTTCTAGTGGAATTCTGGACAATGTCCTCTCAAGTTCCCTTGATTTGGTTGTGAAGTAGTCATAGTACTTTTTTCCTTTTCTTCTTTCTGATCACCACATTCTCTGTTCTGATTGTCTCAGAGCAGACCAAAGCCTACGAAAACCACTAGGAATCTAGGTTTTGTGTCAGGGTTGCTCTAGAGGGTAGCAGTGACAGTGCAATGTGAAGAACTGCCAGAGAGAGAGAGAGAGAGAGAGAGAGAGAGAGACATTGTAGGAAGTTTCATATCCAAATGCTATAGGAATGAACTTGGAGTAGAACATGCTATGTGAAACCTTAAACAATATGGCAGTTCTAAGCCATAGAGAAACAGGATCATGTCTCTGCATGTATGCATATATGTCTGTATACAGACATACATATATACAGACATGCACATATATGCATGTGCATATGTAAGTATGTGTTGTTTTTTGTTGTTGTTGTTGTTGTTTTTTTTGCTCCAGGATTATCTCTTGGGCTTGATGCTAGCTCTACAAACCCACAGCTCCTGGCTGCCATCTTTCCCAGTTTATTGGATAGGACAGAGAGAAATTGAGAGGGGCGGGGGAGACGAGGGAGAGAGAAAGATAGGCATCTGCAGAACTGCTTCACTGCTTGTGTAACTTCTTCCCCTGCAGGTGGGGAGACGGGGGTTCAAACCCATATCCCTGTGTGAGTCCTTGTGCTTAGTACTATGTGTGCTTAACTGGGTGTGCCACCAAATGGCCCCTATATTTTGTTTAAAAACAAACAACAACAAAAAAACCCCTCTTTTGTAGGCTTACTCTAGGGCTCAAGAAAAATCTTTATCAAACAACATAGAATTGGTAATTCTGATTTGAATGAACTAGCTTAGATATCAGTCAAGTAGCCCTGAGAGATATTCTTATACTTTGTTATAATATAAATTTAAGTTAAAGAATGATGAATTAGCATGTCTGCCATGCTTCTGTTAATAGGAATGCTCTTTCAATACATAAACATGATATATAGTCAATAAGTAAATGTATGTTGGTTGCCACAGTTTAAAATACATAAGATTTTTAAAAGAATTTTTTAAAAATTATTATCTTATTTTAATTTATTTACTGTATAGAGACAGCCAGAAATTGAGAGGGAATGGGGTGATAGAGAGACAGAGAGACAACTGCAACACTGCTTCACCACTCGCAAAGCTTTCCCTCTGTAGGTGGGGACTGGGGGATTGAACCCAAGTCCTTGCACATTATAACATTTATACTCAACCAGGTGTGCCATCACCCAGCCCCTACAATACATTAGTTTAAGTTAGATGATGCAAGGAGATAATCAAGATAAATTGATATATTGATTTCAAATCATATGATTGGTAAAACTGCAAAGAGAATTGTGTTACGAGTTGACAGCAAGCTGTGGTGAGCATTTTCTAAAGCCAAAGAACACGAGAAGAAAATAATACAGAGGATTGCTAATTCCTAGAATTTATTAATTTCCAACAGAACTGCCTCTTTATGTTCTCAGGCTGAGAGTGTGTTAGTTGACGTCACCAAAAAAAAGTTTTCTGTAATTGTTGAGCCATTTCCTATGATAATTGCTTTCTTAGCCCTACGGTTGCTTTTGAAAGCTTGAATTATGAGTATTTCATACTATATTATTTTCATATTCCATGTGAATACCTCATGCAAATTAACATTCTTATAGCCTCCTACTGACCTTTACCTCATTGAAGGAAATTAAATTGTATAATGAATCTGCTTAGCAAGATCTTTTTCAGAAAATGCCTCTTCCTATATGGGATTGAGGTTGAAGATTGTCTCTAGCATTCTAGGTCATCAGTCTTATGACTGATGTAGCTGACAACCTTCATAATTGGTAAAAAATTAAGATGTTTTGTTTGCCTCAGGATAAAAATGAAATAACAATGCTTACAATATTAGAATACATCAGGAAAAGGATAAAATACCTGCAACAGTTAGCTTTTAATATTTTCACAATCTGAGGGTGTTTCTCATACCAAATACTTGCAAATTTGATATTTTTCTTGTGATGCTTGGTATTAGTAAAACACACAATAAGACAATATGTTTTAATTTTGTAAATATCTGAAAATGTTCACCTTGTATTTCTAATAATATGCTCATATTTTAAGAAGCAAAGCCCTTTAAATGCCTCGAAAACAAATGTGTAATAATGCAAATAATTACAAATAATAAACTATTTTCAATAGTTACAAATAGATTATTTTCTGTTTAATCTGAGAGTACATTTAAAGCATTTTCAGATTCATTATTATCTCAGGAAAATAAAAATGCAGGTTATGTATTTTGTGTTCAAAGACTTTCAGATGCCTCACAGAATTCACAAAAACAACCTTATAAAGTTTGATAGCACTGATGTATACTAAAGAAGGGGAAAGCCTTTGAGAATTCCATATGGCCTTCATTTGAAATTCACATTGCATCTTATTTTCAAAACTGAAATAATTTTACATGGACTTTAATCCTTTATATAAACATCCTGATTCAATTTTCCTATTAAAGTGTTTTTGAATGTAATATTATGCATGGAATTAAAAAATGTATTGCTGTTTATTCCCCTATTCAGAAATAGTTTTGTTTCTATAAGCTAAGTTTAAAGGGAACATGCCTATGAAGAAAGAGTTTATAGATTTTTAAAATAATTCCAGTAAACTACTATTTGATTGAGAAAGATAAATTCTAAGAGATAAAAGAACCAAGTCTATATAATCACAGGAGGCCCAATTGATTTTGCTGGAATCTTGATTCAAAAAGTAGTTGAATGAGTCACATAAGGAATGTCAGGTTGCTTTACTTCAGAATGTAAAACATCAACAAGAACAAAAATTATGGATTCAACAATTCTTTAATAAAATATATGATTTATTTAACATAGAACATAATGAATACATGTTCTTATTTCCTTCCCATTTCAGATAGCTTCATAGGGATCAATTCTCTGGTTCTTCCAGAGCCCAATCCTTTATTTATCCCACCCTGGATTTCTTCATGCATGATTCACTATTTTGCTGTGATTTTTAAAAAATATTTCCTTACTACAGATAGAATTGGGTTGTCGGAAAAGTCATGATGTATTTTTCTGTATTCTCCTATGCAAAAATCTGTCATTACTTTTCCAACAATCCAATATAACAAGAGCTTTTGAGACAGATTTATAAATCAGAAACTTGTAAGTGTATAAATGTGATTTTCTATTAGATATTTGAACATTTTTCTTCCTCAGAGAAGTCAAATTTAGTCTGCATTATCACACTTAAAGAAGCTTGAGCAAGCCATATGTATTTTTAATCTTTGCCAAAGACTGAGGACTGAGCCTTATACAAAAACAATAAAGTTAATCTCTATGATACAAATGTATACTTCTCATTTTTCATACTATTAACTTTAAGTAGGACTAGTCATTGCATCATGTATCTTTAAAATATTTATTTTATATAGAAAAAGAAATTTAGAGAGAAGGGGGAGCATAGAGAAGGGGAGAAACACTTGCTCACTGCTTCATTGCCAGTGAAACTTTTCCACTACAGGTCAGGACACTGGGCTTGAACCCAAGTCCTTGTGCACTATAAAGTGTCTGCACTATCAGATGCACCACCGCCAGGCCCCCAGAATATGTATTGTAAAACTGCAGTAGAATCATAGAATCCAGTATATGTAGCATATATAAAACAATAAAAAGAGAAAATAAGATGTTTTGTAAAAACGAAACAAAAACCAACAGCTCTAATTATTTTTTTTATCATTTATTTGGGGAGATTAATAGTTTACAGTGTTGACACATAAGTACTATTTCTCATCTTCCTAGGATAGATGTCTGCAAAATATTCTCTCATCTAAATTAGGTTCATTTTTCACCATCATACCTCTGAACCCCAAAGACCCTCCACCCGTACCCTACTTTCCATCTTCCCCCCCAGAGTCCTTTGTTCTTAAATAAATCTTTTAAAAAATATTTTATATATTTATTTATTTGTGGGTAGAAACAGGCATGAATGGAGGGAGGGAGGTAGAGAAGAGAGAAACTGCAGCAGTGATTCATCACTTCTTATAGATGGGAACCAGCACTTGAACTGGGACCCTTTCATACTGTAATGTGTACACTTAACCAGATACACCACCGCCTAACCCCTTTTAATTAAATCTTATGACAGTTAAACAAAAATCTAAGAATCAAGTTAACTTTCATTTTAAAATAAATTTAAGATATTAAATTATTTAACATATGACACAAATCCAGTAAAAGTCAAAGATAGGATTATCTAAACAGTATTTAGCAAGGAGCAATTATTAGTTAAATATGTAATTTTATTACACATTAAATATCTAACTGCTTACAAAAGTGTGGAAATTAGTAAATGTACCCTTATGCGACTAAATATTTAATGCTGTTATGAAGGATGATTAATAAATTTAGGTATACTTTACTTCATTTCTTCCATAAGACATAATTATTTGAATTACTAATGCTTCAAAGATTAGCACTCAATAAAATGCATAATAAATAAAACCATACTAATAATAGAAAGAGATCCTGATACTTTGGAACAAATGAATGATTGTCGATGGATAAATAAATCAGTGACTATGTTTGATTTTCTAATCTGTGTATTCAAGTTCCTCATTGTTGTTCCCATACATTTTAGAGAAGACTTCATTAGTTTGATTGATAAAATGTGAAAAGTTGGTGGAAAAGGAACTTTAAATTTGTTTCTAAACCTTATATTCAATGATAGAATAAACTTAAAGAAATCCACAGATTGTGTGAAGCAGATTCTGAGTATTGAAGTGGATGTTCTTTTATCAGAACAAGCACATGCCTCAATAGAAAAATTTCAAATTTAGCTAATTTTTTCTTATTTGAACATCTTATAGTGATTTATTTGTAGTGCGTATTGCCTTTTAGAAATCATTACTATAGCCTCCCTTTCTGATTTTTTTATTTCCTTCATGTTCGCTTATCCTTTATGTAATCCAATAATTATATTTTTGCATACTTTACCTACCTAGGACTTCTCTCAAATTTAAAATCACTTGTCATCTTTTTATAATCTGCTACATTCTAGTCCTGGCTCTATTTCTCTAGTTCACATTATTCTAAGTTTTCCTTCTTAAATTAAGAGAATTTTTCTTAACATTGATACTACTTCCAAAATTTATTTTTGTGATCAATAGAAAGAACTCTCTGATAATTAAAATTCATGTTTCTAATCCATTTTTTTTTTGCATGGTGAAATATTTCAGTAGATTTTTAAAATATTAGAAGGAAATATAGGCATGTACAATAATGAATATTTCTGGATTAAAAGATTAGATGCTTTCTCTCTTCATATAAGTGTCTTTTGGTCATAGAAGCTATAATTCAGATAATCATAGATGTTATTTTTCTACAATGAAGCATAACAAATGCTTATTGATTTACAAGGACCACTCTGTTTAATAAATAAAAATAAGTTTAGTGTATTTCAAACTATAAATTATTAAATGAATATATTGGGGCTGGGTGGTGACACACCTGGTTGAGCACACAGATTCCGATGTGCAAGGACCCAGGTCCAAGCCCCCAGTTCCCACCTGCAGAGGGAAAGTTACACAAATGGTGAAGCTGGTGTGCAGGTGTCTCTCTGTCTCTCTCTCCCTCTCTCTATCCCCCTTCCTCTTATTTCTGGCTGTCTCTATCAAATAAATAACAATAAAAATAATAAATCATTAAATGAATATATTGCTGGTGTCACCTGTATTAATTTGATGTAATTTGAATTTGTACTTCAACATTCCTTGTTCTGAAACAATATTTGGAAAATAATTGTTAGATTCCATGTATTGATGATATGTCCACATTTTTTATTCATTTATTTTTAATGAATTAAAAATATTTTTTAAGTTTATTTGTTTGTTTTGAGAGACATGCAGCCAGAGAAACACACAAAGAGAAACACCAGAGCACTGCTCAGCTCTGGCTTATGGTGGTGCAGGGGCTTGAACTGGGGACTTTGGAGCCTCAGGCATGAGAGGCCATTTGCATAACCATGATGCTATCTATTCCACCCTTTTATTTAATTCTTTAATCTGGTAAGTAAAGCCTACTTAAAATTTTTGTATTTTAGGTGCTCCAAACTTAGCAATTGTTTGTCATTGCTTTTCCCATAGCTATTACTTATTTTTTAATTTTTGAAATATACCAGAAATATGATATTAAACATACTACTGATATATATATGTATATATATATTTACTATTTTACAAATAAGAATACTTTGAATTTTTAGTCCTATGTAGCAAATAAAAATTGAAATTCAATATACTTAACTGAATTTCTATACTACTTCTGATAAGTGTTAGATCTAGTATTCAGATGAAAAACATGCTACATTTTAAGGCTTTATTCTGCTGAAATACTAACTGCCTGCTTCATAAGACTTCCTTTTTGATTTCACTGTAATTGTTGAGCTTCTTAGTATGAACAATATTTCACAGCCCAAGTATTGACTTTTGTCTGTGGGATTCATTATATCCCAAATTATCTAACCCAATACAACTATATATTTAAAGACATTCTGGTCTTATACATGTGACTGGTTAAGAAATAAGAGCTATATTGGTTATGATTTTTTAAATGTGGTGCTAGGTAACGAACCCAGGACCTCACTGTCATTTCTTTTCTTTCATATACTTTTGAGTCTCCTCCTAAAATCGTTCTCTCTTTATAAACTTTTATCACATATCAACTTCCAGTCTGCTGTTCTCCTTCATGAGTCATTTTACTTGCCACTTTCTGTGCAGGCATTAATCAAGTGATGCCCTGGAGACTGGCAGGTGATCTGCTTAGAATCAACAAATATGGGGATGCTAACAAAAATGGTGCAATTCCCAGTTCTTATCTCTGAAAATTGGGCTGAGAATGCTTAGAAGTGAAATTCGTATGGATTGGGAGAGGCATACGGGAAAGTGGGCCCTATCCAAGGGTTCCAGGACTGGGGGAAGTAGGGGCTCTATAGTGGAGATGTGAGGTTCCTGCTGTCTTAGGGTTCAAAAAGACAATCAATAGTTAATGTTATCATCACATTATTTGGTAATTGGGTTAACTTTGAAAAGTCCTTTTGTTAGGGTTTGCTGTACAGTACCCAGTATCTTGCATATAGCTGTGCTATTGGATGCTTCTAATCTACTTGGTCTAGGCTTTTGAGAGAGTCCGCATATCAAATACACAGCCTATATATTAAAAAGATTCAGTTATGGTTTTGTTCGTTAATCCTTTCTTAAATAAAAAATTTAAAAAAAAAAGAAATGAAATTCGTTTCTGAAGAGCAAACATCTACCTTCTGCAACCCACAGTGACCCTGGGTCCATGCTCCCAGAGGGCTAGAGAATGGGAAAGCTATCAGGGGAGGGGGTGGGAAATGGAGATTGGGTGGTGGGAATTGTATGGAATTGTACCCCTCCTACCCTACGGTTTTGTTAATTAATCCTTTCTTAAATAAAAAAATTAAAAAAAAATCTGGTGAGGAAGCCCTGGTGCTAAGATTCTCAGTGCAAGTTTCAGCATATATTTCCGCAGTTCCTTCACCAATGTCCAATATGGTCTGCATACTTTTACTGAGCTTCTTTCCTTCTCTAATTGGTTACTTTGTTTTCAGTATTTGGTCACATTGTCTCTTCTATAGAAATAAACTCCTTAAAATTAAACATTGACAGCACCACACAGTATGTTTTGAAGTATTTCATGGACTGTTTTATCCTTCAAACAAAAGACTGAATATTTCTGAAAAGCATTACAGGTGAAAAGAATGTATAGTCCATATTTGTGGTTCTAGAACAATACCAGTAGAATCTGTCGATATTATTTCCTCTTTCCTGTCTCCTCCCCTTTATACTTCCCTCCTTTTTTCGCTTGCCAAGAACTTATATATATATATGTAATACCAACATTTTGTTTGATTGTTTATTTAGATATGGAGAGGGAGAGAGAGACAGCATAACATCAGAGCTGCCCCAAGAGCTATGACGACACACCCAAGTGGATCCAAGACTCACACCTGAACTTTGCACATAACAGGGCAGGTGCCGGCCATCCCGACCATTGCCTACCATTGACTTATACTTCTCATCCCTGCCAATAACTTTTCTAGTGAGATTAGAGAATTTTTATCTTTACTCATTACAACTTTCTGGAAATATACTTCCATAGTGAGAGGGAAAAAAAAAGTAATCAAAAAACCACTTTCAGTTTCTTGAAATGCAAGATAACTTGTTTTCTTCCTTTTTTTTTTTGGCATCCATTTATACTTTGTTATTTATTTATTTATTTTAATTTTTTATTTATAAAAAGGAAACACTGACAAAATACCTTGTTTTCTTATATGCAAAAGTGTAAAAAGTTGATTAGCATTAAGAATAGCAACAACATAATTTAATTACCTTTTTTTTTTGCCTCCAGGATTATTGCTGAGGCTCGGTGCTGGCACTACCAATTCACTGCTCTTGGTGGCCATTTTTCAATTTTATTGGATGGGACAGAGAGAAATGGAGAGAGGAGGGGAAGATAGAGAGGGGGAGAGAAAGACAGACACCTGCAGACCTGCTTCACCACCTGTGAATCAACCTGCAGGTGGGGAACTGGAGGCTCAAACCATGATCCTTGCACAGGTCCTTTGTACTATGTGCACATAACCCAGTGTGCCACTGCCCAGCCCCCATATCATTTTATTTTTTAATTTAATATAGTTTTATTAGTGATTTTATAGTAATTTACAATATTATAGTTACCAGTCACCCAGTACCAAAGTCTTCTGTCCCCATAATAATTACCACCATCACCATAATTCTCATAAAGTTTTAAAACATAATTACTTCTTTTTTGTCTGTTTTTTTTTTTTTGCAAAATAATGTCTCAATTCTCTATATTTCGCTTGTGAGTGAAATCATATGGTAGTTCTATTTTTAGTTTGTTATTTGCAAGTTGGTACAGCCTCTATGGAAAACAGAATGGAGCATTCTTTAATAAAAATGAAATAACTTATAACCCAAAAATACCACTCCTAGGCATATATCCAAATAAAAACAAACATTAAATTGAAGGGACATGTGCAAAGCTGCATTATTTACAACAGCAAAGGGATAAAATGCAACCTAAATGTCCACTGACTGCATAAATTAGTTATGGGATATGTTTTCAATGGAACACTACATCATAATTTTAAAGATGATATTGTGCACTTCGGGACAAAATAGATTGAACTGGCGGTAACAATCCCAATGCCATTTTGAAGTTAGAAAATATACCTAGGTCTAATTTGATAACTTAAAAGGTACTCACTGATCAGTGCCAACACTTAGTAGTCAAATAGACATTAAATTATGGCTGAAGATATATAAAATATGTATTGCTATAGTGATAATGTATACTTCTTATTTTTCACATTTCAAGAAGCATAACACCAAAATCAAATATAAGGTATCTATAAATACAGTTATTCACATGCAATAATACAACACACAGCTAAAATTAAATACTTCCCTAAGACTGAGACATATAAGCTTATTCCTATAATCATATAACATTAAGTGATTTGGTGAGAGTTGGGATTAGAACATGATTAATGGTAGAACACATTTTGTGTTTAAGTCAGTGTGGCAGATGGATGTGTTCATAGGCTTTTTACTTTCTCTCATTTCTTTCCAATCATAAGAGTCCAAAAATCAACTCTGTTCCTTTTAGGATAAACCACCTCTGAGCATCATACAGACCGTTTAGTGGCTGACTACATTGTTACGCTGTTAGTGTTAGTAGCAGATCTTTTCCCAGATGATGTGTTGTTGTCGCTGCACATCGTATTTCTGTGACCATATACACCGTATCATTGTGTGAGTTCATACTCACTCAAGAAAAAACACAAATGTGAATACCCTTCTCAGTTATCAAAGTATGCTATGTGCAACCTCATGGTTTTGTAGAAGTGAATGTATTCTCCCCAAATTTCTTATTGCTTACTTAATAATAAAATGTTAGATATTGTTATTCTTGAGCTTGAGTTAGTAGTCCAAGGACAAATAATCATCATGTCGTATTACAGAGAATTGATTTTCAGAAAGAGAAAGAGAGAGAATTCATCATTATAGAAACTTGTCTGAATATGTATATATCTAAGAATTATGTTGTTTACATCTAGAAATAAGATTCAAAGTAGGCATTTGGTCAAATTTAAAATTTTGCAAAAAGAAAAAAGTAACATTTACTTAACATAAGAATATTGTAAAAAAGAGTATTACTTCAACTAAGTAATAGCATTTTCTGATTACCAATGGAAAAAGTTTTATATACTATGTTGGCAAATTCAGTATACATTCTTGAAATCAAGGTTTTGATGGGCATCTTTAAAATTCATTCACCTGATGTGTTTTATTTTTGAAGGATGTATCCCCTTATGACAGTAATATTCTGTGTCTTAAAAGAGGATCTGTAAGTTTGTCAACAAAATGAGCAACAGTAATTGCTTTATAACCAAATGGCAACATCTGATTTAACATCCTGGAATTCATTGTAGGTAAATGAGCGTGATCGTCTTCTAAGATTTGTTGGCCTCGGAGGTCTTCCTTCTATCAAGTCTAAGTAGATGTCAGATTTCAGAAAACGTGTGTAACTGTCTTGTTCCATAAGTTGGTACACTCTGCTCTGTGCAGCATCAAAACTATTGCGTGTGGGTTGGGTTATGCTCTTAGCAATGACTTCTTTGGTATGAAAATCAAGGTTAACCTGGATAATGAGAATAAAAAACATAACTATAACTATAATCAGTCTCATAAGTAAACACCTGTGTGAAGAAACAGGATGGGACTGTGTTAGTGTTGGAGGGGACATAGTGCATGTTAGTGCTTAGATGTTGCTCTTGTTAGGGATCTATGGAGCAACACATTTCCTGTGGATTGTTATTTCTTCTGGTTCTCTACTTCCTATGTGCCTGTTTCTTTTTGTTCTCTGTCCTCCCTTTTGAGAATAATTCAGTGTGAAAATGCTAGGTATCTGTGAGTTCATTCACTTAGATTCATTTTCAAAGCAGAAATTAAACTTCATAGAAGCTATTTGGGGTGAGGTCGAATAAGCTGATGACATATTTAGTATTTCAATGTGAGACTTTTGTTTTATCCTAGTGCTTTTTGCGATATACTATTATGCTACCTCTTTTGCAAGTATGTGCTGAAAACACTATCTGTTCAGGATATAAAATTGTAGTAATTCTTTTTTTTTTACTACAATGCTATTGATCTTTTTTTCTAATAGTGGTAAAATTTTCAGGTCAAAGGTTTTTTTTTTTTTCCCCTCATAGGTAAAGCCATACAAATATCCATCCTAAAAAAAAATCTCTTTTTATGGTTGGTATTGTGGGGCATTAATAATATGTTCAAACCCAGATCATATTCAGTTAAAGAAAAAGAATTATAATTTCAGGAAGAATACATACACAGACAATACTATCTCAGCAACAATACTTAAAATTTATAGTAAAACAATTAAAATATTATCTTTATTTATATATTGGATAGAGACAGAAATCGAGAGGAAAAGAAGAGATAGACAGGGAAAGAGGCAGAGAGACACCTGCAGCCCTGCTTCACCATTTGCAAAGCTTTCCCCTTGCAGGTGGGGACCTGGGGCTCGAACCGGGGCCCTTGTGTGTTATAACATGTGTGCTCAACCAGGTGTGCCAGCACCCAGCCCCATGAATCAGATTTTTTTAATAGTAAAACACAAACAATTTCAAATACAAAAGGTGTTTCAATGAAGAAAGAAACACTTTTCTACAAATGCAACAGGAATATGAAATCTCTTATCTGTACGTGAGAATACACATGTCTTCTACATTTTTAGACATTTTAGCAATTATTTTACACAGCTGTCGCAATCTGAGCTATCAGTAAAAGGAAAATCACAATAGTTTTCACTTGAATCATTACTAAGTGAGGTTTAATTTATCTCCCTATTATGAAATTTTCTTAAGTCTACTTCAAGGTGGAGGGATAATTATTTTAAGTCAAATAAAAGCTTTGTGTAGAGAAGTTAACATTATAATGGCACATGCTGTAACAATCTTGATTACTCTTCATCTCTTACACAAATTTTTTATTTTTTTTGCCTCCAGAGTTATTGCTGGGGCTCAGTGCCTGCACCATGAATCCACCGCTCCTGGAGGCTATTTTTTTCCTCTTTTGTTGCCCTTGTTGCTGTAGCCTTGTTGTGGTTATTATTGTTATTGTCGATGTCGTTCATTGTTGGATAGGACAGAGAAAAATGGAGAGAGGAGGGGAAGACAGAGATGGGGAGAGAAAGACAGACACCTGCAGACCTGCTTCACTGCCTGTGAAGTGATTCCCCTGCAGGTGGGGAGCTGGGGGCTCGAACTGGGATCCTTAAGCTGGTCCTTGTGCTTTGTGCCATGTGCGCTTAACCCACTACACCACTGCCCAACCCCCGAAAGCTTTTTTTTTTTTAAGAGACGGCTTGTGTTAATGTATTTAACATGATATATCAATGCATAATTAATTGTATTCACTCTAAGTCTAGAACAAAAATAGCCCTGAGCAGTGACTTTAATTATACCTATTCTGCTGAGTATGGTATGGAACTATATCACTCTAATTTTATAGTCATTTAAACCACTATTAAATCACCAGTAAAACATTTTTTAATAAAAAAAATCATGCCTGTCTTTACATGTCGTTGGCTTACAATGCAATCTTTTTGTACATAAAAATCTATATGATAGCCATTATTTTTGCTTCCACAAAATACTGGTCTTCCTGGTAGAATGCATAAAGCTAACAATTTGATGAAAAGAGATGTCCTTTGGGAGTCAGGCGGTAGCGCAGTGGGTTAAGCACAGGTGGCGCAAAGCACAAGAACCAGTGTAAGGATCCTGGTTTGAGCCCCCAGCTCCCCACCTGCAGGGGAGTCGCTTCACAAGCAGGGTGAAGCAGGTCTGTAGGTGTCTGTCTTTCTCTCCCCCTCTCTGTCTTCTTCTGTCCATCTCTCTCTGTCCTATCCAACACAACATCATCAATAACAACAACAACAACAACAACAACAACAACAACAGAAAAAAGATGTCCTTTAACTTTGTAAGAGCAGCCACATTTTTATGCCATAAATCACCGCAGTCAGCTTTACCTCTTGTGGAGCATCAGTCTGTATAAATCTTTCATATATTGCTTTTGCTTTCAGGATGATTTTTTGAGGGTCTTCACATTTCTTGAAATCTTCACAGGCTATCCAAAATTCAATGTTTTCCTCACTGAATTCAGTTTTAAGAAATCTGGTAAATGCTTTCAGCCCATCTACCAAGGAAAAAAAAGTGATGTTTACATTTTAAAATGTCTGCATTCATTTACTAATGAAAGAGAGGGAGAGAGGAGGGAGAGACTGTTAAGGAGGGGGTAGGAGAGGGGGAGACAGGGAAGAGAACACTCCTTAGCATCACTCAGTCTTACACAGCACCAGCAGTTGAACTCAGGCCTCATTCATGCCAGATCAGCACTCTGCACTTTGCTTAAACTTCAAGTGATATATTTTTAACTGTATATGCACTAAGAAAATATACTACTTGATATTAAAATATAGCTACATATATACTAACAAAACAGTCATATTTCTCTCTAACTCATTGGGTAGTAAGTATTCAGTTTGCACAGTGTATTTGAGGGACCACATATAAAATAACTGTAATCTACTTTATAATTTTGAGATATACGTACAATCCTTATTAGAATCAGGTTGGCATGATAGAAATGAAGAAGAGGAATTCCATCTGGATATCGCTTTGTGTCTCTTTCATCTGTGCCTCTCCCTGTGGTTGGGAAGAGGCTATTTTATAGAACTAAGTCATCCCATTAGAGACCCATCTGCTCCTCGTTACCCTTCTCCACCCCCATACATGTCTAGACATACTTCTGATTTCTAGACTTTGGCATCCCTTATCTAAGGGTTCTTTATTTATAGAGTTTACACTGGAAACTTTTCCTTAAATTCATTCACCAAGCCATACTGATGGCTTGTATGTCTTCAAGCCTGAATATGAACAAAATTTGAACTCATTGAACTCTCAGATTACAAAACCAAACTATGGTGGAAACAGAAGGTAGGAATTGCTTATAGGGAAGAATTATGAAGTCTAAGAACTTCAGACCTAATCTTAGGCAATCTTTAAATTCATACCAAGTTTTCCAAGTGGTTGTTTATAAGTCTTAAGCATTTAGACTGAGTATAGAATTGCTATTTTTACTTTTATCCTGATTCACTTAAATATGTGAGGGGTCGGTATTAAATCTTGTGAAAGTCGAAGGTTCAAATTTGTATTTATCTAGCAACCATATAGTTCTGAGTGACATTTCCTTTAATGCCTCTGATTCCAAGTATTTAAAAACTAAGGTAATGACTATATTTACCTAGTAGGGCTGTTTAAAGAACTAAATGTGTTAACATATACAAAGTGCTTAAACCAGTGACTGGCTCATGGTAAACTCTCTGAGTTTCATAGCTCTTGCCTTAGTTTTCTTTGTAATTGGATTTGTTTCATTGAAGATGTCTTTAAAATTTAGACAGAAAAGAGTTCTGCCAATATTTTCCTCTAAATATTTGATAGTTTCTGGTCTAACATCAAGTCCTTGATGATGGCCAATATTTTAATTCTTTATTTTTGAAAGGTGGGGGGAGGGAGAGACAAAAAGCAAAAAGAGAGACAAAAGCACTGCTCCATTGTCCATGGAGATCCCTCAGGGCCACCTGTAGTGCTCCGCTGTGGTGCCAGGACTTGAACCCAAGGAATTGAGCATGGATAGCTGCATACTCTACTGGGTGAACTCTTTCCTGACCCGGCTCCCTATCTGCAGGGGAGTCGCTTCACAAGTGGTGAAGCAAGTCTGCAGGTGTCTTTCTCTCCCCCTCTCTGTCTTCCCCTCCTCTCTCCATTTCTCTCTGTCCTATCCAACAACAACGACATCAATAATAACTACAACAATAAAACAAGGGCAACAAAAGGGAATAAATAAATAAATAAATAAATAACTCAGCAGAAAATTAAAACTGTGAAAACAATCAAGTCGATATTCTAGAATTGAATTGGAAATATCTGAAGTAAAAAAAAATCATTGAATGAGTGTCACATGATATTAAAGACTATAGAAATCTTGTGAATTTTGATTCTGTTCACTCATAAATTTATATAACATTTAGAATAACAATACATATATATGTATAATCCTGAACATTATATACAACTTAATCTAGCTGACTGTCATAAAATACTCTATTCAACATACCTATTTGAGTTCACAGGAAGATTACACAATATAGGATGTGAAATGAATTTAAATGATTTTCAAACAATTGATGTCTTTTAAAGAATTCTGTGTCCCAAAAAAAAAAAAAAAGAATTCTGTGTCCCATGATAATATTAACCAGAAATCAGTACTATTGATGATATCATAGCTATAAACTCACATATATCTATAATTAAGGTAATACACATAGATAATTCATTGGTCAAAGAAAAAATTATAGAAATTAGAAAATATTTGCAATTGAATTATAGTGAAATTAAGATGTCAAAAATTTGCATTATACTTAGACAATAGCGAAACATTGATTGCATGAAATGGTATACAAATAAAAATAGAAAGGTATGAAAAATAAGTTTTTACCTTAAGAAACTTGAAAAACAAGAGCATATTAACATCACAAATTTGACAAAAAATTAAAAGAACAGGAATATGTTTAAAAGAAAATGTATTATTGAGAAAGTTAACAAAGCTAACAGTTGGTTCTTTGCAAACATTAGTGCAATAAAAATCCTTTATAACACTATTTCATTATGGAAAGGAAATTAAGGATATCACTACAGGTATTATTAAGTGGTGATAAATGAGTATTATGAATGACATTATGCTAATAAGAAAAGTATGACAGAAGACCTAGTGGGGGTTGTATTGTTATGTGGAAAACTGAGAAATGTTGTGCATGCACCAACTATTGTATTTACTGTTGAATGTAAAAATTAATCCTCCAATAATGGAAAAAGTAAATTTAAAAAGTAATTTAAATAAAATGGGAAAATGCTTGAAAAACTAAAACCTATCCTAATGGCCAATACAGTAGGAGTAGGGTGGGGTTAAATAGCATAGCTGTTATGCAAAGAGACTCTCAAGTCTGAGGCTCTGAAGTCCTAGGTTTAATCACCCACCCCACCATAAACCAGAGATAAGCAGTGTTCTGGTAAAACATAACAAACACAGTAGGGAGGTTTTTAATTTGATTGGTTGCATAATAGAATAAAATAGCCTTCACAATCTTTGGGCCCATATCTGATGGGCATTTAAGGGGGGAAAAATTCTGGGAGTAGTGCAGTAGCACGGCAGGTTAAGCACACATGGCACAAAGCCCAATGACCAGAGTATGTCGAGCCACTTCACAAGCGGTGAAGCAGGTCTGCAGGTGTCTCTCTTTCTCTCCCCGTCACTGTCTTCCCCTCCTCTCTCCATTTCTCTCTGTCCTATCCAACAATGACACCAATAATAATAACTACAACAATAAAAAATCAAGGACTACAAAAGGGAATAAATAAATATATATTTAAAAATAAAATTAGGGAGTCGGGCTGTAGCGCAGCGGGTTAAGTGCAGGTGGCGCAAAGCACAAGGACCGGCATAAGAATCCCAGTTCGAACCCCGGCTCCCCACCTGCAGGGGAGTCGCTTCACAGGCGGTGAAGCAGGTCTGCAGGTGTCTATCTTTCTCTCCTCCTCTCTGTCTTCCCCTCCTCTCTCCATTTCTCTCTGTCCTATCCAACAATGACAACAACAATAATAACTACAATAATAAAAAACAACAAGGGCAACAAAAGGGAATAAATAAATAAAATAAATATTAATAATAATAATAGTAAAATAAATAAAATTTAAAAATTCTAATATTATACAACTTCCTCCAAAAATCAGTGGAGTAATGAATACTTTCCATTGCAGTTTAAGTCATTTAGGATAATTTTAGTAACAAAATCTGACAAAAGCACATAGGGAATAAATAAACAGGAGATTAAGAAAATCACAGAGGCAAATGTTTTGGACACAAGATTAAAGATAGCAATATATATATTTAGTTCTGCAATTTACAAAAATAAGCCAACAATTTAATACTGCAATTCAAAAACTGCGAAATGATATAGCCTTCTTTGTTCAACTCATTTTAGTGTATATCCATTTCTTTTATTCACTATTCTCTGGAGCTGTTACTCATAGTTAATGAATATATCTTATAAAGACAATTTCTGGGGCAGGGTGGTGTCATACCCAATAGAGCACAGGTTGCCATATACAAGGACCTACATTAAAATTCTTGGTCTCACCTGCAGGGGTAAAGTTTCATGAGTGATTAAACTGCTGGTTTAACCTCTCTCCCTCTCTATCCCCAACCCCTCTCAATTCTTTCTGTCCTATCAAATGAAAGAAAAACATCCATATTGAATTTTAAAAATTAAAAAAAAAGTCTTTGTAGAATTGTGACAGTAACTCCATTTTTGCGTTCATAAAATGGCTTCTTAGAGTTCTAGAATTCTTACATTCAGTCTTACAACACTTCTTAGATATGTCCTAGAAACTTTTTTTTTTCTAGTTCCTCTCCTCCCCTCCCCTCTTGGAACCTCTGGTAAGAAAGTCTTTGCATAACCATTATGCTATCCCTTCAGCCCCAGACTCATTTTCAAAATAAGGAAACTGAGTTTCAGTTAAATTCGGTTTTCTCAGATCTCACTTATCAAACAATAACTGAAGAAATGTAGACGTGTATCTTCCTCAGGAAGGCAGCACTTCCTGTGGAAGGCAGAGTACAGCTCTCCAAAGATGGATATGCCTTGATCCCCAGAAGCTATGAATATTGCTTTCCATGGTAAAAAGGAGCTTTGCTGATCTAACTGTGGTTAAGAACCTTGCGATTGAGAGATTGTCCTGTATTATTCAGGGGCAGTCAATCTAATCACATGAGTCCTTGAAAGTGGAAAAGGAAGGCAGAAGAGTGTGTGAAGAGATATAACAAGATAGTAACTGCTGTTCACTTTGAAGATAAAACAAGATGATCATGAACCAAAGAATGAGAGAATGTTTCTCAGGCTAGAGTGAGCAAGAGAATGGAGACCTTCGTTCAGAATAGGAGAGAACTACATCTCAAACGGGTATTCAAAAAGACTTTTTTTGGTATTATCTTTATTTATTGGATAGAGACAGCCAGAAATCAAGAGGGAAGGGGGTGATAGAGAGGGAGAGAGACAGAGAGAGACACCTGCAGCCCTGCTTCACCACTCATGAAGCTTTCCCACTGCAGGTGGGGACCGGGGGCTCGAACCCAGGTCCTTGCTCATTGTAATATGTGCACTCAACCAGCTATGCTACCACCCGGCCCCCTCAAAATGACTTTCATGCCTGAGACATCATCAAAGATCCCAACTACAATCCCCAGCACCACCATAAACTAGAGTTGAGCAGTTCTCTGGGAAACAAAACAAAACAAACACCAAAACAAACAAACAAACAAAAAAAAAACACCACCACCAAACTCCATTATGAGCAGGGAAGAAATTTTCCCATAGACCCTCTGAAAAGGGTTATAATACTGATTCTGTCAACACCTTGTTGATATATATATTTTTTCCTTATGAGATTTTTACTGTGTTTCTGACCTAAAGAATTTAAGATAAATGGTCCGGGAGGTAGCGCAGTAGATAGGGCATTGGACTCTCGAGCGTGAGGTCCTGATTTCCATCCCTGCAGTACATGTACCAGAGTGATATCTGGTTCTTTCTCTCTCTCCTTCGATCTTTCTCATTAGTAAATAAATAAAATATTTAATAAAAAATGAATTTAAGATAAGAAATTTGCATTATTTTAAGCCATTAAATGTGTACCAATTTTTAACAACAGGAAGAGAAAACTGATATAATCTTCAAGTTATGCTTTACATACTACCATTTATTTCCTCTATACATAACATTTGCTTTCTGTGTAGTGAAATGTCATTTCTTTAATATTGTAAGGGATTGTTTTAGTATTTAAGAGTTCCAGGAAATTGATATTTAAAGTCTCACTAGTTACAAAATTGATGTGACAAACCTACCTCCATTCTCCAAGTGTTAAAATATAGGTTAATTCCAGCCCCTACAGTGATGAAATTAGTTTATTTCTTCAAATCCACTGTTCCATTAGTTTTCTTTCACTAGAAAGAAATTGGAATGGAAGAGATTCCACCATTTCTTTTTTCTTAGTAAATGGGCCCTGAGCTCTAGATGATAGTAGTTAAATGTCCCAGGAGGGGTTGGGGGGGGTGGTGGAGATAAGGGCAAACTCAGCAAGAATCTGAGAACTTATCATAAAATGTACAAGCAGTTCACAACTTGTCACAGTGATTAAATGCTACTAAGATCTCCTCAAACATCATTGTAAGGAAATCTTAGTGCTAAGTGATTCATGAATGAGTCAACAAAAGAAACAAGAATGATGATTGTGGCTGACAATCACTTTTTTCTAGCTCAATTGATGTTTGGTTTTCAAGAACTCCTTAGTATGCAGAATAGTATGCTTTTCTCAGAATGTAGAAGGGAACTATCAATAGGCCATGACCCTTCAACAAAATTTTGATAACATTTTCCCAAATGCCTAAAACTATGTATTTTCAGAGTATAGTCAATAGTACATCTCTGCTTTTAAACCAAAATAGCTGAAAACTTGAATACTCAGATATGCCAGTTTTACCATGTTCACTAACCTAGTCTGTACTTCCTTTCACACTTTATATATCAATATCTAATCTTATAGGAAGCAATTTAAAGCATTACTTTTGCCTAGAATAATATCCTTTTGATCTTTGAAAAACTGTATTACAGTATCCTTATAAGACTTCTCATTAAGTTGGAGCCTTCAGCTGATGATTTTAGAAATTACACTGAATAAGCATTGTATAGCTACTAATTAACTATTTCTTGAAAATTTCTTCATTTTTAATTTATATGATTATAAAGATTGTATGATCTCTGGCTTTACTTTTTGTCTTTTTCTCCCTCCTATAATAATTTTGGAAGGAAACAATGAGAAAAAGGCAAAAATGTCTTTCCACTCCCTACATCAAAAGTACAGTAGTATTTGAAATGCAGACTATGTTTAAATCTGTAGAAGCAAAGTCACAACAAAAACAAAGATCTGTAGATAGACTTGTGTGAACCAAACTTGAGACAGTTGAGTATCATGTCCCAGTGTCTGGCTAGAACTGCCAGCAATATTCTTGAGGAGTTTCCCACTTATAAATATTTAATATAATATGATGTCACTGATAAAAGCCTATACTTCCTTCCTCTTTCAAGTTTCTAAAATATCTGTCTACTTTTTCCTAAGTTAACATCCATTTTTGTTGAGTTGAAATCTAAAAAAAAAAAAAAAAATCTCTTTGTGTCTAGTAACTATGTTCAGAACTGATAGTTTCTTTGTATTTTTAATCCTTTAAAAAAAGTAATATATATTACATATGAGACAGAGAGAGGCCGTACTATCTCTCTGATACATGTTGTACTGGGGATTGAACAAGGACCCACATGTGTGTAAGTTCAGTACTCTACCAATTGAGCTATTATGCCAGCCATTTCCTTGTAGTTCTAATAGAATCCTGATATTTCTTATTTGCTTGGTAGTTGTGACAGGGTACATTTCTGAAGAGAATTGTTTGGCTAAAGAATAGGAAATAATTGAAATCAAGACAACAAATTGATTTTGAGGACATTTTTAGGTAACTCTAAGAAACAAAAAGTAGTCATGTAGAAATACTCTGCTTATATTAAAAAGCATATAATTAGATTTGCTTATGACGTAGGTCCTGCCTCTTCCTCTTTCACAGAAAAGACATATTTTAGCTTATTATTATTATGATTTTACTGATTTTTACTTTTTAAATGAAAAAGTAAAGCAGAATTAGTGAAATAGAGTGTCTGCTACCTTATAATGGGAGAAAAGTCTGTCCTGGTCACATCTAGTTTGGAAAGAGGAACTAACTCCTTGGACCACTAGACTTATAAACAGCTACTTGATTTCAGTGAAGAGAAAAACACTTTTTATTTCAATTTATTTTATCTATATGTGTAGGCTAAACATGGATTAGTGATTTTTTAAAATTTTATGTTTTACAGACTTTTCTCCACTTTTTTATTTTTTCACCACCAAGGTTATATCCAGCACTACAGTTCCACTGCTCCTGGTGGCCACTTTTTCCTTTTTTTTTCCCTTTCCTTTCTGTTTTTATTTGCTAGAACAAAGAGAAGTTGAGAGGGTAGTGGGGAGGTTGAGAGGGAGAGAGTAAAACAGACACCTGCAGACTTGCTTCACTGCCCTAAAGCCTTCCCTTACAGGTGGGGAGCAAGGGAACCCAGATCCTTCTGCATTTTGCTTTGTGTGCCTAACCAGGTGTGCCACCACCTGGCTTGACATTGCTCTACTTTTATTTACCAGCAAAGTATGCTGTTTGAGTTGGTGGCATACAGAATGTTGCACTGATTTACACATGTTGTGGAATTATGCTATAGGTTCAACTAGCATCAATCTTCTAGTATAGACTAATCAAACACAAAAGAAAGACAAGGGGCCAGATGGTGGTGCACCTGGTTGAGCGCACATGTTACAACGCACAAGGTCCAGGTTTGAGCTTCAGGTCCCCACACACAGGGGGAAAGCGTTGTGAATGAGAAGTAGTTCTGCAGGTATCTCTCTGTCTCCCTCTCTATCTTCCCCTCCCCTCTCGATTTATGACTGTCTCTATCCAACACATAAAGATAATTAAAAAAAAAATAAAAAAAAGAAAGACAAGAAAAACAACTTCTACATGAAGCCTGATCAGATTTTAAAATACCACACTATTTGTAGAGTAAGTTAATAAGTATGTTATCATAACTTAGAAACATATGAGCATTAATTTTCCTATTAATAGAGTATAATTATAATAAAATGTCTTGTGCTGGCAGCTAACAGAAATCATCCATATGCCAGGCAAATGAAATTTTTATTGTTAAGAATAACTTCCTTCATTTGCCGTTTAATTATTTATAAAACACCTAGTAAGGGAGTCGGGCTGTAGCGCAGCGGGTTAAGCGCAGGTGGCGCAAAGCACAAGGACCGGCATAAAGATCCCGGTTCGAACCCCAGCTCTCCACCTGCAGGGGAGTCGCTTCACAGGCGGTGAAGCAGGTCTGCAGGTGTCTATCTTTCTCTCCCCCTCTCTGTCTTCCCCTCCTCTCTCCATTTCTCTCTGTCCTATCCAACAACGACAACAACAATAATAACTACAACAGTAAAACAACAAGGGCAACAAAAGGGAATAAATAAATAAAATAAATATTAAAAAAAAAACACCTAGTAAATCTAAGGACTACATTATATATTGAAAAAAAGGCAATGTCGTCTACATGCTGCTATGTCTTTTTTTTCTAAATATTTATTCCCTTTTTGTTTTATTGTTGTAGTTATTGTTATTGATGTTGTTGTTGTTGGATAGGACAGAGAGAAATGGAGAGAGGAGGGGAAGACAGAGAGGGAGAGAAAGATAGACACCTGCAGACCTGCTTCATCGCTTGTAAAGCGACTGCCCTGCAGGTGGGGAGCCCGGACTCAAACCGGGATCCTCATGCCGGTCCTTGCACTTTGCGCCACATGTGCTTAACCCATTGTGCTACCGCCCGACTCCTGTGCTATATGTCTTTTATTGGCACAGTTCCATTTAATTTCAGTGTCAGTCTTATGACATCATATTATCTCCATTTATACAGGTAAAGACGTTGAGGTTTATAGTTAATTTTCTGTAAATCTTATAGTAAAAATTATAATAAAACAATAATGGTTACTCTAACACTTGCTCTAAAACTGGCAATACAGGATTGAGCCTAGGTGGATCTCATTTAAAATGATATATGCTTTAGCACTCACTGCTGTGAAGGTAATAAAGTCCCATTGTGAGGAATATGGAGATTAATGTCAAGAAAGGCATATCACTTATTTGTTTAGAGTGATTGCATTCAGTTATCTGTGCTTTGTGCCATGTGTGCTTAACCCACTGTGCTACCGCCCAGCCCCCTTTGCATTCACTTATCTTTTGAGAGCAACACAGGAATATTAGCTTATATGGAATTCAAATAGAAGTTTCTCAGAATACAGCATGGACATTGCTTAAAATATAGTCTTTGATGAATTCATGAAGCACAAATGAATGTGCCAGTCACTGTGCTTGGGGAAACAAACCATGTAAAACCCACTGTTAGCATCATTAGTCTTACGGCAGATATAGACGTTCCAAACAAACTCACATCACTAATATAAGGAAACATCTAGTGTTCTGACAGTGTGCACAATGAGTTAACCATAGTGAATGGATTTTCTTGGCATAATGTGAATAGAGAAGAACAAATACTGATTCAAGAAATGAGTTCGTGGTGAATGAGAAAGTAGTTCGTGTATTTAACATTTTGAGTCAATTACTTTTTAAAACTAATATGCAGTGCTGTGTGAAATTATCCTAGCAGTTAGGTACTTCCTGTTCCTCTTAGTGCAGGGCCAGCTGCATTAAGTCAGGTCACAATGGAACCATTTCGCACAGAGAAGCAGTGACTTGCAAAACAGTTCTTTAGAAGGCAGCAGTGGTGACTGCAGCTGCCAAAAGTGCTTGATGGAACCTGGGATTAGAATTCACACTGGAAGAAGCTGGCTCAATGTGTCATACAAATATGAAATGCTTGTAATTGCATGTTTCTAAATCAAAACTCTGGCATCTGTTGGAGGATTTTTCTCATGCCAAGAAACCAAATGAAACAAAAAGTCAAGAAATCCTGAAGTTGAAAATCCAAGTAGAGTATAATATCCTAAGCACCAGGTTGCACTGTCTCTTTACTATCTGGCCTTCTAGCCCCTGCCTTGACAGAGACAGTGGCTATTTTTGCAGGGATAATTTATTTATGCAATCAACTTTTAATTTCAATTGTATTTTACTTGTTTTTATTCTCTGAAGAGATTAAGAACCTGAGTGTTTGTTATGGATCTGCTTGACTGAAAAGATCAACTTTGCAGAGTGTTGGAATCTCTTACCTAGCAGCAATTTAGTAACTAAAAATTGGGAAAGAAATATTGAAAGCCACAGGTGGAAAGTGTAAGAAGAAATATGCCTATTTCCTTCCCCAAAGAGAAGAACATATTTCCTTGCATATAACATATACACACTTAATTGTGTTTATATCCATGTATACATACTTCTGTATAAATAATAAAGTAAAATAGTACCTTAATAATATACAGTTATAAAAACAGGTAGTTTTAAAATTCTGTTGAACTTGTATAATGTTGATGTTAGAAATCATTAGATGAGGGTGGAAGGTAGATAGCATAATGGTTATGCAAACAGACTCTCATGCCTGAGGCTCCGAATTCCCAGGTTCAATCCTCCACACCACCATAAACCAGAACTGAACAGTGCTCTGGTACAAAAAAAATAAATAAATAAATAAAATAAAATAAAATATGTGTAAGATTCTAATAGGCAACACAGAGAAAATAATTTTGAGTGGATAAAAGGATTTAAAATGGAATAGAGAATTGAGAGAGTTTCGCTGTAATATTGGTAAACAAACTATGCTTTCATTAAGGGGAAGGGTAGTGAACAAACACATTAGAAAATCAAGTTGGGTGCAGACTTTGGAAGAGTTTGTATGCTAGATAACTCAAATCTTCAGGAGAAAAATTTAAAAGTATGCATGTAGTTATGAACTACCTATACAACACTGTTAAAAATAATCAGTGCTGTTTCACATGAAAATATGGAACTTCAGCGACCAAATATGTGCATGTATTATAAGTATGATAAGGAAGAAATAGGAGACAGAGAAACAATGAGTCAAATTCCTAGATTTTATTCCATAGGAATAACAACATAATGGTTTTTTTAAAGATGAGAAAAAGAAACTGAAGAATAATATCTGTGAAATGATAACAGGCTAGAATGTAAGTTTTTGTGGTTGCTAGTAAACTATATCATGAGTTTTACAGAGATTTGTAGACACACATCCAGAAGAATGGGAATTGGTTATAAATATTTTCTCACTATCTAACACAGTTGATGATTAAAGATTTGAAATAGAATGTTATTTCCAATAGTAGGAGCCTCTACCAATTAAAGCAAAACAAAAAAATTATCTTTGTCTAAATTCTAGCCTTGATTTCTGAGTCAATTTTTTTGTTTTGTTTCTCTGAGTCAGTATCAAAATTGAGAAGCAGAATATATTTTCACTTCAAGAAGCAAAGTTTTCAAGTTCTTGCACAAGTCTACAGAAATACAATTCTTGAATCAGTAAATTCAAAGATGCATAAACAGGTCACCGAGACCTCGTAGAGAGGTGGGCAGTGAAGGGGGTGAAAAATCCAGACAATAAGGGATGACAGGAAAAATGGGTGTCTCATCAAATGGAACACAGTACTTGAGGGTAAATTGCAAGTGCTACATTTCGGGCTTCCCCAGTAATAGGAAGTCTTTCTTCAAGTAGACAGCTTAGAATGTGAAAGCTACTCGCAGTGTTATAAACAGTGATCAGATGATCTGCCTGAGATGGACTGAAGACTAACAAGGAGGAGTGAATGTTTCAAGGCAAACAGGGAAGAAAGAAACAAAATTTGCGGTACAAATAGTAGCAATCAGCTTGAGGTAATTTGTGGCTATTTGGTAATGATAAACTTACTTCTTAAGCAGACTGCCTGGTTTGTGTAAAAAATTAATGAACCTTTTGGTTGTGTGACACTGTCTGCTCACTTCAGCTTGTCACTTTTGCTTCCTGAAATAAATCACTGAATAAAGACAAAATAAGCTTCTTCACCTGCATATTTGCTTCTAAAGGCTATATCCCTGGTAAGTGGCAGCTGAGGTAGTCTGTACTTTATTTTAACTCATCCCTTCTTGTTAGGAAGTTAAAGGAAACTTCATATTTGTCCTCCCAAATCATCTCATAAACAAACTTCCCCTTAAACATCTACCTGATCCCAACTCTTCTCTCAATTTATCTCCATAATTCTTTTTTAAAATAAATGAGTTGATATAAATATTAAAGTATTTTCAAAACTCCTTTTAGGTATTTTCATCTACATCTCCTGAATTTTCATAAAAAATCAACCTACTAATAGTAAAAATAATAAATAAATATAATATTAAAATGGTACAAATAACAGAATCTAGGATTCAGTAAAACCAAGGGTAACTTAAAAGTTAAAAAAAAAAGTGAAATTATATACCACTACACAAGGAAATTATATTTCAGTTGCCATAATTAATTCCCAAGAAAATGAGACTATTGAAAAAATACATTCATTTATTCACTTTGATGATTTACATAACACTGTGTTCATAACCCAATACTTTATGATAGCCCACTTTGTGTCATTATGTACATACTTAGTATCTTTCCATAAAAGGGATAAAGTCTTTGAAAAAAAAAAAAAAGAATGGCACTAACCTTTATGACAAAGCAATTTCTCAAAAGATTCACTCCATATCATTGCTTCTTCAGGGGAGATTCTGTTCAAAAACAAAATGTTCTATTATGGTGGTTATAGAAAGTTGACTTAGGAATCTGTCCTAATACAGGCTACTCTCCTATCAGATTTCTAAGGGCTCTCCATTGACTACTATTTAAGGAATTTATATTTACACTAGAACTTCAAAAGTACTGGTCAGTTTTCTTTTGGATTTTGCCTATCAACAGTATGCTAAAAAAATCAAGTAATTTCACATGCATGTATGAATTTCATATTTTAAGGGAAAATGACTGGTGTGTTAGGTCAGAAGACACATGTGATACACTAAGGAAAATCAAGTTGTTTATCTTCCTTGCTTCAGCAACTAGAAGATCCTAAACTGACAGTATCTTCCAAATATCATTTTTAACTGCAATTTCCTTGAGGCTCTTACCACAGTGTGTTGCAATTTTTTTTTTTTTTTTTTTTTTTTTAGATACAGGAAGTTTGACTAGTGAAATTTAAAAGGACAAGAAACATCTTTAATGCAACAGATGTTTTGGGTCTTTTACTGGCCATTATTAAAGTTTGGGGAAATTTGTATTATAAAGAAGTAGCTATAAATGACAAACTTCCCTTTTTCTGCTTTCCTTCCTAGTGTACCTAGGGCACTTTTTCTTTGAACTTCTGAGAATAGCTATTCTCTATGAAATCACTACATTGTGAAAACTCATACATTAATAAGTATTTCATCAGTTTAGAAAGCATGAACGATGTCACTTAAATTTGACAGGTATATAATTTTAAAAGAGTGCTTTTGAGGGTCGGGCAGTAGTGCAGTGGGTTAAGCACATGTAGTGCAAAGCGAAGGGATCCCAGTTTGAGACCCCTGCTGCCCACCTGCAGGGGAGTCACTTCACAAGCGGTGAAGCAGGTCTGCAGGTGTCTTTCTTTCCCCCTCCCTGTCTTCCCCTCCTCTCTCCATTTCTCTTTGTCCTATCCAACAACAACGACAATTATAATAATAACCACAACAATGGTAAAACAACCAGGGTAACAAAGGGGAAAAAATGGCCTCCAGGAGCTGTGGATTTGTGGTGCAGGCACTGAGCCCCGGCAATAACCCTTGAGGCAAAAAAAAAAGAGTGCTTTTGAATTTTAATAAGATCATTTAATTCAAGGTATTGAAGTAGTTTAATTTTATGAAATAATTCCAGTTTCTAAGACAAGATCACTTACCTTCCTTATACTAAATTGTAATTTAAAATGGGATAGAAATGCCTAATTTCCTCTTTTTAAAAAATCTTTAATGATAGAATTAGCAAAAATTTCCCCAAGTAAAGAAGTTACTCACCTTGTCTCTTTGGCCAAGTTCCCAGATCTACTGGCGTGGGTTTCTTCATGAAATTCAAGTTTTTGCACAAGAAGACTTAGTCTATTTCTTTTTTCCTTAGCTCTGTAATAAAAAGGTATGTGTTTCATGACAATTTGGATGATAATTAAAATCTCTCTTGAATATCAAGCCACTTATCCTGTACTCTTTCTCTCACACACAGTTATTTTTCTGAGGAAACCCTTACATGCTATGTTAATGGCAAATCAGGATACGTGAACTATGTACTTTTCCCACTGATGACTGTAAAGAATTTGAGATTATATATCAATAGATGTTATTAGCTTTCCCCTTATTAATAAAACAGTTGCATTTTTTAATACTTTAGGTTTAGCAACTTTCTCATAGTATCTTTTTACTTTAACACAAAATTTTATTTTTCACATGCTACATATTTCAACACAAGTCTTAGTTTTCATTATTAGTCATGTTTTATAAATGAAAGCTGATTTAAAAATTTATAGTTTTACCTGATTTTGGCTTCTTTGCTTGCTTCTTCTTTTCCCAAACCATGTACTAACTTGAAAAAAGTTTTTTCTTTTGATTCACCCATTCTTAATTGAGAAAATAAAACCAATGACATTTCCATCTTATTTTTCTAACATGAAAGAAAATCCAGTTTATTAGATCCTTCACTGGTTAGAGCTAGTCCTTGGATATACATGGTAGAATAAAAACTTCTCTCAATTCTTTCAGAAACACTTGGAGGAAAAAAAAATTCAGGAACTGAGTTTCTGTCTCTGTTAAAATATAGAACTGAGGAACTGAAGTATAGTTCAGCTGTGGGTTGTTTAAGGAAATGATACTACAAATTTGCAAAATGACTCTTGGTCTCTAAGATAAAGACTGGAGTGACCACAACTTCTCTTTCAAGTTTGTGCAACCAGATGATGCTTAGTAGACGCAAATGACAATGTCATTTCCCACAGTAACTTTAAAGAAAGTATTTTAATATGTATTATGTGCATTTAAAAGTGTTCTACAAAAATACTCCATCAAAAACCACGTGTTTTCCCTGTTCTCAAAGTACTTTATTAATTAATCAAATGATATTAAATTGATAACACACTACAGAATGTTTGTTGAATTTGCTTAATATATAGTATCAAAATTAGGATGCAGTGTACAGAGTTTCATAGTTGCAAGAGAGAGTGAAGAGCATTTAATCCAATCATTTTTAAGCACAGGAAATATTTTAAAGATTTATGAAATTGATATTCATCTATAGTAAAAATGAACCGAAGAAAGATAGTATGAGAGTGTGGAATTTTGTTTATTTATTTATCTATACTTTTTTCTTTTGCCATTGCCAGGGCCTGACTGCTCCAAGACTTTGTTTTTTCTCAGCTAGAAGCAAAGGCAGAGAGATGGAGAGAGGGAAAGATACCACAGCATGGAAACTTCCCCCAGTGTAATGGAGGGTCTGGCTTGAGCCTAAGTGGCATGCCTGACAATGTAAGAGCACTGATAAGATCCAATATCTTGAAGTCCTTTATGTATTCATGGAGTTTTAACATTAAGAACTTCCCATTTTGAATTCACCCTTCTGCCATTTTTTGGTTTTTGTTAAACAGTTCCTTTTTAATGAAAAAAAATAATTTAAAGCTGTATATTTTACATTATGGTTTATTCTATGTCCTTATTTTAAAAGAAATGTTGGTCACTCCAAGTTGGCTTAACCTCCAACTTCTTTTTTTTTTTTTTAATAAGATCCAAATGTCTAAGAAATACTGACCTTGTCCATATCTCACATTTCAGTGAGGAAGAAAGCAAGAATCACAGATATAAAATGATTCGTTCTTTTAGCATCCCAGAGATCACTTTAGAAGAGAAGACCTGGGATTATCAGAGCCTTTGATTACTAGTATGTGCTGTAGTCCTCTGAGACCTTTGATATTTAGCAGTAAATGCTAAAACTACATATTTTAGAAGTTATACAAATCCAAAAGAATTTTTTTGGCTTCATTGTTTTCAGATTATTGATTGCCAAGAAAATAGTTATCAGCATCACTAGTTAGAAGCTCAAAAATTGCTGAGTTAAAGCTTAAAAATATATTTAGCATATAGTTATGCATATATTTTGGCCCTATATGTTTCACATTTAATGTTTTTTTTAATATTAAAAATATTTTTATTTATTTATTTATTATTTTATTTTTTTATTATTTTTTTTGCTTGTCTTTCTTTCTTCTTTTTTTTTTAAAAATTTTTTATTTAAGAAAGGATTAACGAACAAAACCATAAGGTAGGAGGGGTACAACTCCACACAATTCCCACCACCCAATCTCCTTAACCCACCCCCTCCCATGATAGCTTTCCCATTCTCTAGCCCTCTGGGAGCATGGACCCAGGGTCACTGTGGGTTGCAGAAGGTAGAAGGTCTGGCTTCTGTAATTGCTTCCCCGCTGAACATGGGCATTGACTGGTTGGTCCATACTCCCAGTCTGCCTCTCTCTTTCCCTAGTAGGGTGGGTCTCTGGGGAAGCTGAGCTCCAGGACACATTGATGGGGTCTTCAATCCAGGGAAGCCTGGCCAGCATCCTGGTGGCATCTGGAACCTGGTGATTGAAAAGAGAGTTAACATACGAAGCCAAACAATTTGTTGAGCAATCATGGATCCCAAGCTTGGAATAGTGAAGAGGAAGTGTTAGGGAGGTACTCACTGCAAACTCTAGTGTACTTCTGCTTTCAGGTGTATATTTTGCAGTAGTTTATGGATACGTGTGAACATATGCTCTCTCTCACAGAAACTGCTGTATATCTAGGTTTTGGGACTTTATTAGAAAGTGAACCACCTGAGATGAAATTAGAGTGTACTATGAAAGGAAAGGTCTCACCCGAGTAATGAAGCTGAAGGGTTGTCATTCCACTCGTGAAGTCTCTGGACACAGTCTGAGGTGAAGCATGTTGAGGTGGCAATCGTTGCGTTGGTTAGGTTGTGATCGGTGGATGCAATATTATTTGGTATGGATTGGGAGACGCATACGGGAAAGTGGGCCCTATCCAAGGGTTCCAGGAATGGGGGAAGTAGGGGCTCTATAGTGGAGATGTGAGGTTCCTGCTGTCTTAGGGTTCAAAAAGACAATCGATAGTTAATGTTATCATCACATTATTTGGTAATTGGGTTAACTTTGAAAAGTCCTTTTGTTATGGCTTGCTGTACAGTACCCAGTATCTTGTATATAGCTGTGCTATTGGATGCTTCTAATCTACTTGGTCTAGGCTTTTGAGAGAGTCCGCATATCAAATACACAGCCTATATATTAAAAAGATTCAGTTTGTGTTTTGAGAAACTTTGAGACATACAACTGATTTTCCCCTTCTCATATTAATTAACTACTGATTTATATGTCTACATTTTGCTAGGAGTGTACATAAACACCATTCCCACCACCAAAAGACTGTGACCCATCCCTCCCACCCACTCCCACCCCCCACTGGCTCAGGAAGCTGCATGTCTACCCCTCACCACAGGGTTTTTACTTTGGTGCCCTACTTACAATTTGGTCAGGTCCTGCTTTTAGTTTCCCTTTCAGATCTTCTTACTCAACTTCTGTTGATGAGTGGGATCATCGCATACTCATCTTTATCTTTCTGACTTAGTTCACTTAACATAATTCCTTCTAGCTCTGTCCAAGATGGGTCAGAGAAGGTGGGTTCATTGTTCTTGATAGCTGCATAGTATTCCATTGTGTATATATACCACAGCTTTCTCAGCCACTCATCTGTTGTTGGCCACCTGGGTTGCTTCCAGGTTTTAGCTATTATGAATTGTGCTGCTATGAACATAGGAGTACACACCTCTTTTTGGTTGGGTGTTATGGAGTCCTTGGGGTATAACCCCAGGAGAGGAATTACTGGATCATATGGAAGGTCCATGTCTAGCCTTCTGAGAGTTTTCCACACTGCTCTCCACAGAGGATGGACCAATTTACATTCCCACCAGCAATGCAAAAGGGTTCCTCTGTCCCCACAACCTCTCCAGCATTTGTTGCTGCTGTCCTTTTTGATGTATGCCATTCTTACAGGAGTGAGGTGGTATCTTAGTGTTGTCTTAATTTGCATTTCTCTGACAATCAGTGACCTTGAGCAGTTTTTCATATGTTTGTTAGCCTTTTGGATCTCCTCTGAGGTGAATGTTTTGTTCATATCCTCTGCCCATTTTTGGATGGGGTCATTTGCTTTTTTGGTGCGAAGTTTGCTGAACTCTTTATATATTTTGGTGATTAGTTTCTTGTCTGATGTCTGGCATGTAAAGATCTTCTCCCATTCTGTGAGGGGTCTCTTTGTTTGTTTAATAGTTTCTTTGGATGTGCAGAAGCTTTTCAATTTGATGTAGTCTCATTGGTTTGTTTCTGCTTTAGTCTTCTTTGCAATTGGGTTTGATTCATCAAAGATGTCCTTGAGGTGTAGGTGGGAAACTGTTTTACCAATGTTTTCCTCTAAGTATTTGATTGTTTCTGGTCTGACATCTAGGTCTTTGATCCATTTGGAGTTGATTTTTGTTCCTGGTGAGATAAAGTGGTTCAATTTCATCCTTCTGCAAGTTTCAACCCAGTTTTCCCAGCACCATTTATTGAAGAGAGCCTCCTTCTTCCATTTAATCCTTTGGGCCCCCTTATCAAAGATTAGATGCCCATAGGTGTTGGGATTTATTTCTGGGTTTTCAATTCTGTTCCACTGGTCTGTGTGCCTATTTTTGTTCCAGTACCATGCTGTTTTGATGATGATGGCTTTATAATATAGTTTAAGGTCTGGGAGTGTGATGCCTCCATTTCTGTTTCTTTTCCTCAAGATGGTTTTGGCAATTCTAGGTGTTTTCAGGTTCCAGATAAATGATTGTAGTGTTTGTTCTATTCTCTTAAAGAAGCTTGGTGGAACTTTGATGGGTATTGCATTAAATTTGTATGTGGCTCTGGGGAGAATATTCATTTTGATGATATTTATTCTTCCAATCCATGAGCATGGGATATCTTTCCATTTCTTGGTATCAGTTTCTATCTCCTTGAGTAGCGACTCATAGTTTTCAGCATACAAGTCTTTCACTTCTTTGGTCAACTTTATTCCTAGGTATTTGATTGATTTTGCTGGAACAGTAAATGGGAGTGATTTCTGGATGTCTTCTTCTTCAGATTTAGTGTTTGCATAAAGAAATGCCACTGATTTTTGTACATTGATTTTGTAACCTGATACCTTGCTATATTGCCTAATAACTTCCAGTAATTTTCTACTGGATTCTTTAGGTCTTTCTATGTATACTATCATATCATCTGCAAATAGTGAGAGCTTGACTTCTTCCCTTCCAATCTGTATTACTTTGATTTCTTTCTCTTGCCTGATTGCTATGGCAAGAACTTCCAATACTATGTTGAAGAGTAATGGTGACAGTGGACAGCCCTGTCTAGTCCCCGATCAGAGGGGGAATGCTTTCAGCTTCTGTCCATTGAGTATGATGTTGGCTGTAGGTTTGCTATATATAGACTCCACTATCTTGAGGAATTTCCCATCGATTCCCATTTTTTGTAGAGTTTTGAGCATGAATGAGTGTTGGATTTTGTCAAAGGCTTTCTCTGCATCTATTGAGATAATCATGTGGTTTTTGGCTTTGCTTTTATTGATGTGGTGAATGACATTGATTGACTTACAGATGTTGAACCAGCCTTGCATTGCTGGGATGAATCCCACTTAGTCATGATGAACAATCTTTTTGATATGTTGCTGTATCCGGTTGGCCAAGATCTTGTTTAATATTTTGGCATCTATGTTCATCAGAGATATTGGTCTGTAGTTTTCCTTTTTTGTTCTGTCCCTATCAGCTTTTGGTATCAGGGTGATGTTGGCTCCATAGAAGGTGGAAGGGAGTATTCCTGTTTCTTCAATCTTATGGAATAGCTTCAGAAGTATTGGTATTAACTGTTTCCTGAAAGTTTTGTAGAATTCGTTTGTGAAGCCATCTGGTCCCGGACTTTTGTTGTTGGGGAGATTCTTAATAACGGTTTCAATTTCTTTGTCTGATTGGTGCATTTAGATTTTGTAGTTTTGGAAGTGCATAGGTTTCTAGGAATTGTTCCATTTCTTCTAGCTTGGTGGCATATAGTTCTTTATATTTAATGTGTTTTTAAATTTTACTTGACTGAAAATTGACTACTGAAATCACATATTGGAAGGGCTGCACTATAATTCAGATATGTAGAGCACATATCTGTCATGAGAGAGGACCTGGGTTCAAGCTACCACATGAGAGCACCTGCATGGGGGAGGCTTTATGAGTGCTGAGGTATCTCTCCTTCTTTCTCTTCCTCACTCAGCAGTCTTTCATTCTGTAGAAGAAAAAGGAGGAGGAGGAGAAGTTGGGAGAAAGAAAAAGAATGAATCTGGAGGTGTGCAATTATACGGTCACAAATGGTTGTTATGGTAGTAAAACAACAAACATACATTAGAGGACAGTTTATGACAAATATAGATGGGACCAGATGTCGACAGTCCAGATGACTCTGCACTGTGATGTCTCCTACAACCTAGTTGTCACCACTGTGTTAATATAAAACTTAGTTTTGTAAAGCTGAATAAGAGCAAAAAATAGGAGTCACATATATAGTCCATAGACTACATGTATATTCCTTTTTCTTTTCATTTTAGATAGAGGTAGGGGAGACGGATAGACAGAGAAACAGACAGAGAAAGAGAGAGAGAGAGACCCTGAGAGAGAACACAGCACTGAAGCTTCCCTAAGTGCAGTGAGGACAAGGCTCAAGCTTGGATTAATCACATGGACAAAGCAGCGCACTATCCAAGTGAGCCGTTTTGCCTGCCTATAATGCAAATTTCTAAATCAAGATGAGCAAGAGATAAACTTACTGAACTATTAGTCATAAGTATTACGGAATTGTTATGTGCAGGATATGCAATCCACAAGCTGATATTAAAAGTGAAACAGAATACAGACACAAGCATATTCCTTTTAAAGCCCATACAGAGGTCAGACATAGAACTGGGAGATGTATAGACCTCCTCTGTGAATGCAGACAGGTAGAGAGAGAGAAAAGGGTAGCTGTGGCTTGGTGACTTCAGCTAATAATTAGCTCTCTAGACAACTGTTTTCAAGCACTGAAAATAGACAGCATAAACTTGTAGTCCTTAAAAAAGGAGACAGAGAAGTTAAGCCCTACAGCTTTAGCAGCTTTCTTTAGACTGAGAAGTATGCAAGAACACTGCTAAAGTAGAGCACAAAGTAATTTTTAAGCTCAAGTAACAATGCTCTGGGTCTGTTGAGAGCAGTAGAAGTGCAGTTTTCAAGATAAAGTATTACGAAGAGACCACAAGTATTCTAAAAGTGTAGCTTGGTGTCTGATTAAAGGCTGAGTTCACATGCACGATGCAGCCCCTGTTCTGTTATTTTTCCAGTTTTCAGGTTATGTAAGAAATGTATGTATTGTGTTAGTTAACTCTCTGTGATTACAGACATCTTTTAACCTTAAAGTTCATAGTTGGATTCTTGATTCACTTTTCTTGGCATTAGAAGAAAGATAGCTCACTAGGGCTGGCAAATGAGCTCACTTGGATAGTGGGCTGCTTTGCCATGTTCCTTCACTTGATTTGAACATATCCCCCCACCCCCACCCCATGCGCTGAAGAAAGATCAGGTGCACAGTCACTTTCTCTCTCTCTGTCTCTGTCTACCTAAATAAATAGGCGAAGAAATAAAACTTACTGAAAAGGAGGTTGAGTTTCAGACTCATCCTTTGTTCATGTGTGCACATATATAATCATGCTCTTTTGTGTGGAGTCTCAATTTTTCTCTTATTTTCATGTGTGATAGTTTTTTTATTTTTATTTTGGACTTCTAGAATAAGCCGGTATTTGAGAATGTTTATCTAGCTTTAGTTTATTTTATTTCAGTAATGACAGTGGCGGCAGTGCTCATATTATTATTCTGAGAGTAACGACAATAAAAAGTAATTGATGTTCTTATTTATTATTTCCTGTGTTATTAAAATTAGATGGTCTAGTGCTCAGAAATCTAGATTCAATAGAGATAAGTTTAATTTGAATCTAGTTTTGTGGCCCAGGAGGTGATTTTGTGGATAAAGCATCGAACTCTCAAGCATGAGATCTTGAATTTGATCCTTGGCACCACATGTGCAATGCTCTGATTCACTCTCCTCTTTCTCTTTTTCATAAATACATAAATAATTTTTTCAACATAACTTTTTGCTTATCTGTTTCTCTCTACAGTCAATCTGAATTTCCCAAACATAAAAAAGCCCTTAAAATAAATAAAATGTAGTTTTGATGTTTGATCACAAGAATCAGTATAAACAGAGTATCACTTGTGTTGGTCATTGTTTCTGGTGCTTTATGGTGGACAGAGCTAGGACATACTTGTTTTTCTACATGAAAATATTTCCTACTTCCTTCTATTATGCCGGCCTTGAAACAGAGACTAGTGTGGTAGCACTGAGACCCACCCATGTTGTGTAGTTGGAATGTCACTCCTGACTAAAAAGCTCCTTGTTTCAGTGGAGATGTAACTGAGTCCAGGTCTGAGGTAGGAAATATACAAACTGTTTTTGGCAAAAGTTGATCTGTCAGTAATAAAGTTAGCAAATAATGGAGACAGTTCAAAATTATTCAATGGCTAACTTCCATTAACCAAAGCATTTAACTTTCAGTAATTTATATAGTTAGAATAAATTATGTATTTTAAGTTTACTTAAATGTGTGATTGAAAGTTGATATTAATGAATTGGTCTGTCCCCAGATGACTATAAAAATTAATACATTCGCCAAGCGCCAAGGACCAGCATAAGGATCTCGGTTCGAGCCTCTGGCTCCCCACCTGCAGGGGAGTTGTTTCACAGGTGGTGAAGCAGGTCTGCAGGTGTCTATCTTTCTCTCCCCCTCTCTGTCTTCCCCTCCTCTCTACATCTCTGTTCTATCTAACAACGATGACATCAATAACAACAACAATAAAAAACAAGGGCAACAAAAAAGGAAAAAAAAATATATAAAGAAATTAATCTATTATGTGGGATATAGAGACTTAAAATTGGGGCCAGGCATGGCACATCTAGTTAAGCACACACAATAGAGTGTGCAAGGACCTAGGTTCAAGTCCCTAGTCCCAACCTGCAGGGGTAAAACTTCATGAGTGGTGAAGCAGGGCTGCAGATGTTTCTCTGTCTCTCTCCCTTTTCACATCCACCCCCTCAATTTCTCTCTGTCTCTATACAATAATAAATAAATAAATAAATAAACAAACAAAATTTTAAAAAATTTAAAAAAGAGAGAGAATTAAAATCTGGGGACTGGGTGGTGGCACACCTGGTTGAGGGGACAAATTACCATGCACAAAGACCTTGGTTCAAGCCCCCTTAGCCCCGGTCCGCACCTACAGGGAGGCAGCTTTGTGTGCAGTGGATCTGTACTGCAGGTGTCTCTCTCTCTCTCTCCTATTTACTCCCTCCCTCTTGCTTTTTCTGTTTTTATCCAGCAAATAAATAAATACATAAATAAACATTAAAAATAAAACGAGGGGTCGGGCGGTGTGGCGCAGTGGGTTAAGCGCATGTGGCGCAAAGCGCAGGGACCTGCGTAAGGATCCCGGTTCGAGCCCCCGGCTCCCCACCTACAGGGGAGTCGCTTCACAGGCAGTGAAGCATGTCTGCAGGTGTCTATCTTTCTCTCCCCTTCTCTGTCTTCCCCTCCTCTCTCCATTTCTCTCTGTCCTATCCAACAACGAATTGCGTCAACAAGGGCAATAATAATAACCACAACGAAGCAACAACAAGGGCAACAAAAGGGGGAAAAAAATGGACTCCAGGAGTGGTGGATTCATGGTGCAGGCACCGAGCCCAGCAATAACCCTGGAGGAGAAAAAAAAAAAAAGATAAAAAAAAATAAAATAAAACGATTTAAAAGAGAGAGAATTGAAACCCATAAATTTGGAAAATATAAAACAAAAAACAGACAAACACAACTAAAGAGAAAGAAGTAGGCAAGCTGTCTCTAATACTTTCTGAGAACTGTGGTGGTTATCAATAAGGGGTGAGGGTAGGCTGGCAGAGCACTTTGCTAGTGGGTGGGATGTGGAGTCATACCCCTGTTATTTTATAAATCATTATTAAGTCACTAATAAGAATATATTAGATTTTAAAAATCAGTTCATTATTATGAAGATGGGTAATGTAGAGGAGACTAAGTTTTTTTTTTTCTACTAACTATAACATAGACAATTAAATTGCAGATAGGGAGAGATGTTTTTTCATCCTATAATCTTATTGTAATAAACAGCATGGGTAATAGCATTAGAATGTACACTTTTGTATCCACAGATAAATGATTAGATATAGATGCTGAGCTTTAATATTTGCTAAGACCACAGCTAGGCATGTGCTCCCTAAGAACCTCGCAGAAAAAGAACATGCTATACTTACCATTTTCCAAAGACCAAGGCTGAGTATGTTCCAGTCTCTGGACCCAGCTGGCAATTATCAGTGAAAACAGCAGCCAGGAAAATGTGTTGACCTACACTATGAATCAGCAATCAACAAGGTCCAGACTGTGGGAAACTGTCATAGTAAATGAAAATTTGAAAGTGTAAGGTCCTGAGTTCAAACGTCAGCACCTAATATGCCAAAGTGATACTGATTCTCTCTTTCTTCCCCATCTCTCTTTCTTCCTTGTTAATGAACAAATTACTATTTTAAGTGAACTCTGGAGAAACTTGAACCCAGTTCTTCAACAGGCAGACTGTAAGGTAAAGAAAGTGACTGATATAGGGGAATATATGGAATGCAACTATCTGTGGATTGAGTGAAAAGCAAATCTATAACCCAATTTTGTTGTCTCAGATACACTGCCTAATTCCTTAGTTAGTTCTACCTGAAAGTGTGGCTATTCCAGGAAACCCTATGTTCTGTTATCAATATAGGAGTCAAGATGAAAATATCATTTACTAGTCACTAGTCATGTTGAGAGTAAGCTATATAAACAGGATGAGGTAAAAAAAAATCTTAACAACTTGAAGAGAACTTCAAATCAAAACATGAATTAAAATTTCGTTTCCATAATTATCCTCAAACTACTCTCATTCATAGCAATTTGGTTACTTTTCAACACAATACAAGAGTTTAAACACTGAGTCACACTTGTTCTCCTAGAATCTGATGCTTATTTTAATTTGAAAATGAGATATTACTACTGCTAGCAGCAACAATAATAAAATAATGCCCATCTGCAGAGGAAAAGCTTTATTCATGGCAGAGAAGGTCTGCAGGTGGATCTCCTTTTCTCTCTCTCCATTAAAACAAAAACAAAAATGCATAAATTTAAATTGAATAATAAAAAATCAAACTAAAATTAGTTAACTACCTGTCATACAAAGGGGCCAAATGTACACAGTGAAAATGTGAAACATGGTTTAAAAGGATAGGTCCCTGGTCGGGCGGTGGCGCAGTGGGTTAAGCTCACGTGGCGCAAAGCGCAGGGACCAGCGTAAGGATGCCGGTTCGAGCCCCCGGCTCCCCACCTGCAGGGTCGTCGCTTCACAGGCGGTGAAGCGGGTCTGCAGGTGTCTATCTTTCTCTCCCATCTCTCTCTGTCTTCCCCTCCTCTCTCCATTTCTCTCTGTCCTATCCAACAACAAAGCAACGTCAACAATGGCAATAATAACCACAACGAGGCTGCAACAACTAGGGCAACAAAAAGGGGGAAAAAATGGCCTCCAGGAGCGGTGGATTCATGGTGCAGGCACCGAGCCCAGCAATAACCCTGGAGGGAAAAAAAAAAGGATAGGTCCCCCAGGATATCCAAAGTAGGTCTTCGTAAAATATGCCATCTGGGATACCTAGATTATTCTGAGCTGAAGTCAGGTGAGTCCCACTGGCTCAAGATAAACTTTTACCACTCCTTTAAATAACTAACATAATAAAAGATTAGGGTGTCACCCAGAGTTAAGACTATTACCAGAAATAACCTATGGGGAAAAACCCACATATATGGCAGGGTAAGCATCTAGTTATAGAGTATCATTTTTTTATCTTTATTTATTATTTTTTGGACAGAGACAGCCAGAAATTGAGAGGAAGGGGGAGACAGGGAGACAGAGAGACACCTGCAGCCCTGCTTCACCACTTGTGAAGCTTTCCCCCTGCAGGTGGGTACCAGAGGCTTGAACGTGGGTCCTTGTGCACTGTAACATGTGTGCTTAACCAGGTGCGCCACCTCCTGGCCCCACAGAGTATTATTTTTATGCAAAATTTCAGGGTTTTATTTTTACTTCTTATATTAGTGGGAGTCAATTTCAGGAACTTAAAAGTAAGCAAAAACACATTTCCTACCTCTTACCTGAACAAAAATACAATATAGTATTTTCTTTTTTTTCCCCCTTATTTTTTATTGTATTTATTATTGTTGTTGTTGTTATTGATGCCATCATTGTTGTATGGGACAGAGAGAAATGGAGAGAGAAGGGGAAGACAGAGGGGTAGAGAAAGATAGACACCTACAGACTTATGAAGCGACTGCCCTGCAGGTGGGGAGCTGGGGGCTGGAACCGGGTTCCTTAAGCTGGTCCTTGCACTTCGTGCCATGTGGGCTTAACCTGCTGTGCTACCACCCAACTCCCCAGTGTAGTATTTTCTGTTAACACATTCATCAGCCCTTCACTGGGATCTGTCTCTTTAGCATAGGAGGACTTTTCTTTCTCTCTGCATTATTTTTCCTCCTGAGTCAGGTAGTTCTACCAGCTGTTTTCTACCTTCTTTTTACATAAAATGAGAACTGTGCCAATCACAACATTTTTTTTTTTGAACTGTGTTCCACAAAGGTGGGTTTCAGGAGATTGTTCACAATCATTGAATAGTTTTTCCCATTTAGTGTCTTGATCAAGACTCAGGAGGTGGGGGGTGGGGTGGGACTTGAACCTCAGTTAAACTAATGGAGATTTTCACAGACTTATCTGACTGATCCAACCTGTAGTTATTGATCTTCACAGTATATCCTGTTGTAATGGAAGCCCACACAGCAGCTGGCTTTTTACTGTCAGGATCTTTCTTCTGTGGTTTCTGCTGCATCTTGTTTTTAATCTCTATTTAAGGCTTGGATTTATCTGCTGTAAGGGCATCACATACTATTTTTCTAGTGGCTTTTCCAGCAATATCTTTATCTCTTCTAGATCTCTCTGTAATTTCTTTGTCTCCACTATGGTCACAGGTCGGGCCACCACAGTACTAAAAGAAGAAAATACTGCCTGCTATCTGCACCATGTCTGAAACCTTCCTTGCAGTCCAGTTATAGAGTATCTTTACCTATATTTCCATCTCATTTCTCACCCATCATTTCTGTCCTTAAAAAAAAGACACTCATTTACTTACTTACTTGTCCAGAGAACTGTTTAACTCTGGCATAAGATGGTGTCTGTATTGAATTTGCAGCTTCTAGTGATTAAAGTGTACAAGATGGAGTTCTGACAGGTTGAGTTTTCTCTCTTTCTCCCCCACCCTCTCCCCTTTGTGTCTTTTTTGCTCTAGCGATATAGTCTTTTTATCATTCTTACAATAGGTCTCAGAGTTTCACAACACATAATCTTTTAATTATAATAGTTTTGGTCTTCGCTGGAGCTTCATTACCCCAAACTGACTTTTTCCATACAGAGAAAAGGATAGAGATGGAGAAAGAGGAAAGAAAGAGTAATAGGGGAAGTCGGGCGATAGCGCAGCGGGTTCAGCGCAGGTGGCGCCAAACACAAGGACCAGCGAGAGGATCCTGGTTCGAGCCCCCGGCTCCCCACCTGCAGGGGAGTCGCTTCACAGGTGGTGAAGCAGGTCTGCAGGTGTCTATCTTTCTCTCCTCTTCTCTGTCTTCCCCTCTCTCTCCATTTCTCTCTGTCCTATCCAACAACAATGACATTGATAATAACTACAACAATAAAACAACAAGGGCAACAGAAAGGGGATAAATAAATAAATAAATACAATTTTAAAAAGCTAAAAAAAAAGAAAGAAAGAGTAATAGGAAGAGGAAAAGGAAGAGCCAGACAGAGAGAGTCATTAGACAAATGCTTCCATCAAAATGAAGGATAGGGTCAAGGCTGAGTCATGCACCTGAGAAAGCAGCTCGCTATCTAACTGAGCTTTTTGTTCTTATTGTTGTTTTGCCAGTCCTCAAAGTCTAGTCTTTATACTATCAAAGAATATATTTGATAACTTTGAAATGGGAGAAGATCATTGAATGCCCTGTCTAATGTATCCTTTGAAATTATCTTGTTTATTTTCTTTGAGAAACCTAATCTAATTCTACAAATTGGTGACCACTGGTAGTAATCCACATACTTCTTGTTCATATAAATGCAGATTAAACTGGTGGAAAAGCTTTTGATTATTATATCAAATACATCCCTGAATTTTTAATCCACTCACCATTCCTGATGACCAATGTGATTATGTTGAATATCTTTCTTAACTGTCTGATTACTTACTTCATTACTAGTGAATTTAATAAAATCTTAGATATATATTTTATAAGTTATTATTTTACCTTTAAAAATGTCAGCTTATCAAAATAATTATCCCACACTCTCTAGATTGTTTCATTTCCTTGGCCAGTTGACAACAGTGATTCTTCAGTTTTAACTATTGAATTTAAACATGGCATAAGCACTCTCTACATAGAGTCCCATAACTTAGCAGTAAAACCGAGCACCAACCCACAGTACTCTACTGTATCCAGTGCTTAATTTCATAACAGGAGTTAGATTCTGTGTCTTCAAGATGGTTCACCTCCGTAGTGCACCTGTTTTGACCTGCATCTCCCTACCACACCGGGAGAGGTTCAGTGCTGTGGCGTCTCTCCTTCTGACTCACTGTCTCTTTCTCTTTATATCTGAAACAGTGAGCCCAGAACTGTGAAGTTCCAGAGATGACATCCATACATGAGTAAGTCCCTGAAGATCAAGAAATGAAGAGAGGGTGGAAGGGATGAAAGGAATTGCTAGAATCTATTGCGATCCTTTGGTTCGCTGTTTTCCTTTCCTATTTGATTCTAGTGTCTAACTATAGAAAAAGTTTCATATTCATGTTTTATAAAAGAAGCACGTGAAGATATTTTTAGCACATACAATACAGAGGAAACTCTAGAAAAACAGAGGCAAGTTTGCAGTTAATTTGAGCCTTTTCCTCACAACCACTACCCAGGTCAAAAGCCTCACCTAGGAGTGAGGCTAGTCCTCCATCCTTCACCTATAACTAGTATCCTGAGTTTCATAAGTTTTTTTTTTTTTTTTTTTTTTTTTGCCTCTGGGGTCATCTCTGGGGCTCGGTGCCTGATTCAATAAAATTAAGTTTTTATTTTAATGAAGTCAAACATATTGAATGTTTTGAATTATAATTAGGAAGAATTATATCCTCTGCCAGGTTTTAATTAAATTTGTGGATGCTTCCTTTTTTAATATTTAAAAAGTTTAATTTTTGATATTTAAATTTTTGGGACATTAAAATATATCACTTTATAAGTCACAAAGAAAAGATCTGTATTTATCTTTTTAAATAAATTGTTATCACGGGGAATAATATCATGGTGGCACACCTGGATAGCACACATGCCACCAGGTGCAAGAAAAGGGGTTTGAGACCCCACTCCCCACTTGCAGGGGATCCACTTCATGAGCAGTGAAGCAGGTCTGTAGGTGTCTTTCTTTCTCTCTCCTTCTCTAGCTTACCATCCTCTCTTAATTTTTCTCTGTCCTATCTAATAAAAACTAGAAAGAAAGGGTAGTAAAAAAAGGAATAAGTGGCTGCTGGAACCTGTGGATTCATAGTGCTGGAACAGAGCCCCAGAGATAACCCTGCTGGCAATAATAAAAAAAAGAAAATGTTATCAGTGCTGGGTGGTGGCACACCTGGTTGAGTGCACTTGTTACAATACACAAAGATCCAGGTTCGAGCCCCTGGTCCCCACCCTGCAGGGGGAAAGCTTTACCAGTGGTGAAACAGTGTTGCAAGTGTCTGTATCCTTCTCTTGTCTCTCCCTTTCCTCTCAATTTCTGGCTCCCGCTATCCAATAAATAAAGAAAGATAATTTAAAAAATTAAAAAGAAATGAAATTGTTATCCAAGCGCTGGAGATATAGCTTACTGAGTAGAATGCACACCTTGCCGTGTGTGCCTAGGCCCTAATCTTGGCACCATGCAATAGTAGTATGCATCAGAGGAGAAGTGCTGATGCTGTGGCTTCTCTCTGTCTGTCTGTCTCTTGCTCTCTCTGAATGAAAAAGTTGGCCAAGGAGCAGTGAAATTTTACACGCAGGAGGGTTTGGCTCTACAAAAAATAGGAAAAGCATCAAAATAGTTGTGCTACATTCTTATTGTATAGTCATATCCATTCTCTATTTATGTGAAATCATAATTTTCTTAGATACTGAATTTCTCTATTAAGACTATTTCTTTTTTTTTTTCTATTTTTATTTATAAAAAGGAAACACTGACAAAAACCATAGGATAAGAGGGGTACAATTCCACACAGTTCCCTCCACCAGAATTTCGTATCTCATCCCCTCCCCTGATAGCTTTCCTATTCTTTATCCCTCTGGGAGTATGGGCCCAGGGTCATTATGGGATGCAGAAGGTGGAAGGTCTGGCTTCTGTAATTGCTTCCCCACTGAACATGGGCATTGACAGATCGATCCATACTCCCAGCCTGTCTCTCTCTTTCCTTAGTAGGGCGGGACTCTGGGGAAGCAGACCTCCAGGACACATTGGTGGGGCCATCTGCCCAGGGAAGTCAGGCTGGCATCATGGTAGCATCTAGAACCTGGTGGCTGAAAGAAGAGTTAACATATAAAGCCTAACAAATTGCTGACTAACCATGTGCATAAAGGCTGGAATGGTTCAAATGATAAGTTGGGGGGGGTCCTCCATTTTTTAGATAACTAGTAGGCCTATTTTAGTTATATTTCAAAGGGCCCATGACTATACTAGTGTTTTTTTTTTTTTTCTGAGCCTGATATCTCATATGCAGATGGACCCAAGTTATTGTCTGGTGTGATGATGTCATGGCTGGAAAAAGGGCTAGAAAGCTGGATCAGGGAAGAGAGTAGCTCCCAAATATGGGAAAGGGATATACATATTGTTGATTATAAGCCCCATCAATTTGATCTGATCTGAGGCCCATATTCAGCTTAGGGGCCTATGTGACCTCTTCATCCCTGTAGATCTGAGCTCACATTCTGTGGTCATGAGTAGAAATGTTCCAAGCTGCCCCAATTTCAGGATCCATCTTCCTCAGGTGGAAGATGGATTATGTTGCCCAGCCTCCCTTTGGAGGATGAAACATTCTCTACAGTTGTTGATCCACATTGAGGGCAAGGTCCTATGGGTGCCCACAAAGGGGTCTATTGTGTTGTGCCTGATGGAGATAACTGGTAGTAATAGAAAAAGGAATCTAATTGAGGTCTAGGCCCATCATGTCTGTTTGGGAATCTCAGGACTCCCCAGCTAGTGCCCTGATGATGGGGTGGCCTGATAGTGACTAAAGAGTCATCGTTAAAGTCTGGCAGTCTCTTTCCCTTATTCAGCTTTTGTAGTCCTTTTTTGATAAGGTCAGCTTTGGGGTGACTGAGGAAATGTAATAGGAATTAGGTAAGGAGGGTATCGAAGTCTAAGTAGAAACTATTTCATTAGGAACTTTATGGTGTCTTTTTAGGTCTTTCCACTTGCTTGCTGCATATATTGACTTATTTAGACTATTTCTATACTTTGTATTTTATTCTACTGGACCGTAAAAATGTATTAAACAGCATTTTTTTAACTGTAGACATTTTTGCAATATGTCAAATATTTTGTAGGCTCCAGGTGTTATTATTACATGGTCCTCTTAACTATTCATATTTCTTCTTTGCTTCTGTGCTGTTTACATTAATTTCTGACAATGGGCTTCAGAGTTAGGAGCACTGTATCATTACTGAGATAGTAGGCAACTGATTTTTAATGTTTTTCAAATCAAAATTTACTTTCATGCTTTTCAGGAGAGTTTTAAAGTGAGCTATATACATTGATATATTAATTTTGTTTTATGTTACATTTTCAAAGAGAGGAATATAATTTTTTTCCCAAATCAACTCTACATGGGAATGTTGAAAAGTATATCACAATAAGAATGTGTGTATACAATTGTACATCAAAAATGAATTTGACTAATAGTAAAGAGGTAGAATTTCCTAACTCCCATTTTCCAAGAGTAAGCTGGAGGATGATCTGTTCTACCCATCAGAGAACAAGGCCAATGGTGAAGTATCACTCCAGATCTACAGAATGCCATGCACTCAGAAAGATGTAGCAACCAACATTACTTGTTTAGACTTAGAAGCTGTATGTTCTGAGTCGTAAACTGGTGGGAACACTCAAGTGACAAATAGGTGTCCTGATGAAGATTGAATGGAGGCTAGTGTGTGAGTAAGAAACTCCTGGAGGTCACAGCCTGAGGAGGATCCCACATTTTTGTGATTTTTTTTTTTCCATCCAGGAAGACTACCGTGTTTTCATGGTAAAGGCCAAGGTAATACCCTCCACACCCTTGACTGGAGATAATAGTAACCATAAGAAAAAAAAAAGTTGAAAGTTTTCCTTACAACAAAGACCTACTTTTCATGAGAAAGCATTTTGTCAAAGTCAAAATCTGAAATTTTTATTTTATCTAGAGAGAAGGAATTCCATTTTGCCTTCTTATCTTATTTGGAGGGTGAAAAAACATGGGTTTTTATGACTCAGGGCTTTTGCAAATTAATTGGAATAGCTACAACCAATGAAATGAAGACACTGAAGGCAAAGATAGTTGTATTGTTGGAGAAATAGTATTGAGGGTCATGCCATCAAGACACAAGTCCACGAAATGGTTGAAGTTTAATCAGAGATTCTTCCTCCCACCTGTTTACCACAGTAGTAGGTCTGTGTTATGATATACATGTACATGACTGAAAAAACTATCAAGTACAGATTCAGGGAGCGGACAGTACTTAGAGAAACCTAGGGCTAAGTGGGGAGATCAAATCAAGAACATTCAGAGAACTTGAACTTAGCATCTCAGACGACCTCATGATTTGAGACTGCAGATGTGACTTTTCTCCTCTACAGAACAATAGTTCTTTGTTGTATCATTTTGGTGTGCTTTGTTGTAAGAAATAATGTTAATAAAGCTATTTTAAGCCAAGATATGGTCAAGCAAACCAAGCAAGATTTCATATTATGAGAATTTACAAAGAAGCAGCAGATAGCCCAGAGGTCTAAAATCCTGATGGAAACAGAAACATATTTATTATTTCACCAGAATATCCATTTATATTTGTTAGTATGTCTTCCGGTAAAAGTACTTCATATTTACTATAAACTATGAATGAGTGACTAAACAGAAGAATCTATTAATGACTAAGCATATACTGTAGTTGTAGGTATCTCTGTTGGAAATTTTCACATAATTCTGTTGTTATTTTTAATTTTATGAACATTTCAGAGTCCTAGGGTGTTGCTATAATGAATTCCTCTCCCAACGCCACATGCATGAATTTTCTCACACCACTGGTTTTTAAATGTTTAATGTAAAGCTGTTTTGGTGATTTTTTTTTTAACATTTCCTTTGAGGTCTTCATTAAACATGCTGACTGACATTTTTCAGTGATTACCTATAGCCTCAATTTTCCCTCAGTGGTATCAGACCATATCAGGGAGTATATAAAAGAAATGATCTCTGATTAACAGTCTTAATGAAAACCATCTCTGGTCATAGTTGTGCTCTGTTCTTTGACTAGGAACATTTCCAACATATTCCTTAAGCATTAGTCTCAAAAGCTTTGTTTATTTGCCTGTTTCTATTTTAAGTACTGAAATACAGATGGCTAACGTGAGATATCTCTGACTAAAATGAGATACAGTGCTGATGTCAAGACGGAGAAGGAAATGAATAATAATCAAAACATGTTTGAGAAGAGGAGAGAGATTCTCCATAAATCTTACTATCTGAAATATTGTCTATAATTGGATTCCTAATGAAAATAAAATACTTTCACACTAAAGGTAACCAGATTTTATCCTTAAGATAGAAATACAGCTAAAAATGGCATATATAACAAATGCTATATTTTAGTATTTCAAACCAGTCTTCAAAACTTTGTGTTTAAGTAAGCTTCAAATGAAATTTGTAAAGATGATTTAAATACTAAATTTTGACATTTTTCTTCCAATTTATTCCAAGTCCTAGAAACTGAAAGAAATATTTCAAATTACATCTCTGTTCTGCTCACTGGAGAGTAGGACTTTTGAGTAAGAGAGAATTAGTTCATCAAGTTTTTCCAAGACCAGATAACATGTTCTTTCTGGTCCTCTAATTCTCTTGCTTTTATTGTCTGCCTATCAAAGTAATTCACCTTTCAAGCACCTCTGTTGCCTTGACACTAAGACAGATGTGCTCTTGACAGAAGATGGAGGGAAGAAGTACTCTGGTTTGGAACCATACATTTGGAGTCTGGTTTATTGCAAGACTCTTCAGTGTGATTGTAGAAGTCAGCTTTCCAGGGCCTAACTAGCTCAAACTGCACAGTGAAAATTGAAGACCTGACACATTGAGTGTCTGACACATTGAGTGTCAGATTGGATGCTGAAGTTACCTCACTACTTTCAAAATTAACTACTAATTTCCCTGTAAACTTTCTGTGTGTCTATTTGTTTCTTTTTTTTTTCTAAACAGGGTCTTCTTTTATGCTTTTCTCCTTAATTTGTCCTTTAAGAGTGACACAAACAAATGCAAGTCATATCAGTGACCCTTTTTGCCTTGAATATGCATTTTTTTAAATAATAAGAGTATAGATAGGAGTGTCTTTCCATAATAAACTTATACTTTTATGTTCTAACTTCATGGATTATCAAGAACTCAGTGGTTAAATGCAGCATAGATATATTATTTCACAATTCTGGGTGTCAGAACCCAGGATTTTGTGCGACGCAGTGTAAATGCTCTACTAGTTCTGTCACCAGCCATCTTTCTCCGCCAAAGCTTTTTTAAAGTCTTGGTGGGTCTTCTTTTCATGCAACGTAAAGGAGAAAGTTGGGTTTTTAGGGTTAACATAATGTGGCAGGTCCATTTTCAATGATGCATGCCTAAAACACATAGAATGGTATCACCTAGTGTTACTTCAATAAGCAATGCAGTAACTATAAGATTTTTGTTGTTCAGTACACACAGGTGTGGTTTCTTATATCCCCATGACAAATATCAGTATTTATCACCCTCTTGTCAGCTTGTCATCTTCCTCAACTATAAGACACTGGCATCACCTCTCCACCCCCCCACATACATCAGACCCTTAAATTTTTAAATATTCATCACATTAAAAAATAGACCTTGATGGGGGCCCAGCAGTGGCACACCTGGTTGAGCACACTTGTTACAAAAAATAGGCCATGATGGGGACCAGTGGCAGTGCACATGGCTAACTGCACATGCTATTATGTGCAAGGACCCAGGTTCAAGCCCTTGGCCTGCAACTGCAGGGTGAAACCTTCATGAGCAATAAAGTAGAGATACAAGTCTCTCTCTCTCTTTCTTCCCTCCCCTTCCTCATCGCTCTTAATTTCTCTCTGTCACATCAAAGTTAAAAAGTCTTTAAATATATATGTGTATATATAAATATATATACCATATGCTTATACATATGATATCTTCTTGAAATTTACTGGGAACAGAAAAATGTGGGGAATAAATCCTGTACCTAAAATAATAACATAGATGGTGCCAGAGAGATAACTCAGCAGATAGGGCATATGTTTTGGCAGATTCAAGCCCCAGTATCATGTGGGGGCACCAGCACTAGGGGAAGCTCTGGTGCTGTGGTGTCTCTCACTCTCTCTGTCTCTTATTCTCTATATAAATGAAAAATTTCTGGAGAACTAGAGTGATAGCATAATGGATATTCAAAACTATTTCCATGCCTGAGATTACCAGTGGTCTCAGGTTTCAGCACCACCATAAGCCAGAGCTGAGCAGTGCTCTCTGCATGGAAAAAAAAAAAAAGAAGAAGAAAGTTGACCAGGTATGTCGGCGTTCACACGGGGTGACACCAGCAGGAAGGCTAATCCGACCGGTTCTCTCTTGCTCAAGGGACGACACGAAGCAGAGACACCAGGGAGAAATGATGTGTTCTCAAATCTCAAATCTCCTTTATTGGCAGGTGGACATGAGTTTAAATAGAAAACCAAACAAAAAACATTATTCAAATATCTCAGAAATTACAGGTTTCTAAAAGGTCAGCTTGCCCCTATGGTAGGGGGCTGGTATGACAGAAATTGATGAGATACAAGACAGTTACTCTTCATGTCGCAAGCAACTTAATTATCCAAAGGTATCTGAGAGAAGCATAGGGGTTAAACCAGTAAGGTGAGACAGAAAGAAGATGGATATCAAAAGGCCATATAATTTGGAATTTCTCTTGTCTGGGGTCTGATGTGTACGATGGAGCGTGTGATAAGGTGTGTTCTCCTCTGTGATCAGAAGGTGAGGTGAACTTTAAGTAAATGAACCTTAAGGTAGGCGGCCATGTGGCCTGCGGTTAATGGAAAGAAGTAGTGAGGTTTCTGTGGGCTTGAGAGTCAAGAAGGGAAGAACTAAGTCTGAGAGATGTGGTTTCTCCCCTTTGCTCACCTCGGTTGAGAGAGACTATCAAGAGGGTATCTTCTCAGACCTCCATCCAAGGATGGGGGGAGTTCTCCCTAAGCTCTATCAAGCTTACACAGAGCCCCAACACAGGTAGTGATGAGGTTATTCACATGTGAGGTCTTGATGTTGTAATCAATCAAACAAAGAAAATCATCATAAAAGAAAATGCCTTCATTGAGATGTAACTGTTATTAATTCATTAATTAATTTATTTATTTCAGATAAAAACAGACGAAACCAGTGGGGGAGAAGGAATTAGGGAGACACCTGCAGCACTGCTTCACTGCTCTGAAAGCTTCCCCCCTGCAGGTAGGGATCTGTGTTCTTGTGCATGGTAATGTGTGTGCTTAACCAGATGCGCCACAACCCAGCTCCCAAGACTTAAGTGGTTTAAATCATAGAAAGAAAAAAAAAAGAAATTTAGATTTGTGACAAGCTAAGGTCAGTGTTATAGTAGATGGCTTGACTAGCAAATAACTATCTTTACCTGTTTCTATTATTGATATAGTGCTTTCACAAGTTTTTTTCTCAGTCAAAATTTGGCCAAGTACTCCTACAGGTTCCTCAAGATTATTATAGTGTAGTTATAGTTGTTTTTAAGAGAATGTGTTCATTATGATGGACTGTGGCTTTTTCTGATCATATGACTGTGGTTTATTGTTACTTTAAAACAACTCTTCATCTGGATTTAGAGTATCAGGAGCCTATGACTGCAGAAATGACATTAACAGTTTGTATTTCCACAATGGTTACAATGCCCTCAAATCTGATGGAGAAAAGAGATTATATAAGAAAAGTCACTGGCATTTTTCCATTGCTAAGGGCTAAGGACACAGAACATTTGCAGATTAAATAGTGCGTGAATTTGAGTTTATGTGCCTGTTATAGCCAGTGTGGCAGGAAACAGGATACACAGTGTGAACCATGACTTGCAGAGTCACTTGAGGCAAGTTCTCTCAAATTTACCAAGTCTACTGCCATTAACAGCATGTGCATTAAGAAACAAATAAGTTTACTTTTATGTATATAGCTGAACAATGGGTGTAGAATTGATCACTTGCTTTTCATGATTATTGAATCTTTTCTAAAATGAATATTAATCTCTAAGAAAATAAGTTGTTAACACATAGCGAAAACTCTCTTTTAGTCTAGAATGATCATTATCAAAATCATTGCTTGCAAAACATTTAACGTTGGTAGGTCATCGAGGTAGTTCCCCTGATTATATAGGTGCTTTGCCATGTGCATAAACCAGGTCTAGAAGAAATTTCCATGCTGTGGTGTCTTTCCACCTTTCCTTCTGTCTCTCTATCTCAACCTCTCACTATGTATGTAAAAAAAAAAAAAAGAAAAACAAACAAACAAACCTGACTTGGGGTGCTTAAGCCTCAACAACAACAACAACAAAAAAATGTTGTCTGTTAATTAAATGTCACTGTTTGATAGCTAATTCAGAAGAAGTAGTGGTGGGTATCTGGGAAAGACATAGTTTCTAGTCTCAGCCTTTTCTGGCCTCATAAACTGCTGTGTTACCTGCAGTTCCTGGAGCATCACTATGCTTCAGTGACCTTATTTATTTAAGGTGAGAATGATAGAACATATATTAAGAGGTTGTCTTTTGGATTAAAAGAGCTAATGTGATTAAAGCACTTAAAATACTGCCTGGCATAAGTGCATGGGGCAGGGGGAGGAATTAACTCCTTTTTTATTATTAGTGCTTATTAAGCTCCAGAATATGTTGGAATCTTAAAGGTGAGTAAATTGTGGTCCTTGACATACAATACATTAGGGGGGACTGGGACTCCCATAGTCCATCTCTTTATCATCACTAAGGTTAGAAAGGAAACCCCAGTTGCTTCCATTTCCTCAAGTTTAGCTTGACTCTAAACTCTTCAACTAGAATATCTGAAGGTGAACTAGAATATTCTTGAAGGTGTTATCTAGCTGAAGAAGCTGGGGAAGGGCACTGCATCTAGACAATGGAGTGAAGATGCTTGAAATAGATGTATGTGGGACATTTCTAGTGATTCTCTCAGGACATTTAATCAGAGGGTCCTACTCCTCTGGATATCTTCATCCTCATAGCTTAGACTATTTAAAATAAAATGTCTTTCTGGTAGTCACTGTTCTCCATATCATACACTTGTTTTATGGTTTTAATCGAGTGTAAAATATTCCCATTTCCATTTAAATCATTTTCTTAGACTATAAAATTAAAAATATCATCCCTTTCTGAAAAATAATAGAAATGATACCTATTTTGTTGAATATGGATTAAAGTGAATTTATCTCACAATTAACAACCTGGGTCTAAATAATAAATGAATGAGTACCTGCATATTTTTTAACCAGACCTAAGACTCAATTCTTGCTATTGTTGGTGCTTTAAGGCAGGAAGATGGAAAAGGCATTCTTTTGTTGATGGACACTTGGCTATTGTGAATAGTGCTCCAGTGTTCAAATATCTCTTCATGATACTTATTTCATTTACTTTGATAAGACTCAGAAGTGGAATTTCAGGCTCATAACCATAAAGTATTTTAGATGTAGACATAAAATTTGTCCTCTCCATAGTATTCATTCCTAGCATATTCCCATTTGCCCTCATTCAATAGACATACTGTAGATAAATGAATCAGACATATAATTTATAGTAGGGCTTGGAGGAAGCTCGCAAAGTGATCAATGAACCTTACTGTGTTTAGGGCCCTGTGTTTGAGCACCAGCACCACATGGGAGAATCATGACACGAGCTAAAGTGTCATGGCTGGTGCTGCAATTTTTTTTTCTTTCACCTTCTGCCAAGCTATCTCTTTCCTTCTCTGAAGGAAATTTAAAAAATTGAATCAAGAGCACCTGCCTGAAAATGATGGAATTTTTTATGTGTAAGATCCCAGTACATATAACAAACAAAACTTATTTCAGTTACAAGGCGTAATATTCATTTATGCCAGCAATTTTAGAGAAGTTTTGATGAGTAGTTAATCAATTTGGAAAGTTTTATGAGTGATAGAGTAGGCTATAGATGTCTGTCTCTCTATCTCTCTCCCTCTCTATCTTCCTCTCTCCTCTCACTTTCTCTGTCTGTATCTAATAAATAAAAATAAGTAAATACATAAAATATTTTAAACCCACTATAAATAACTGTGCTATTAAAATGGCATATAAATAAAAGTATGGATTTCAATGTCAATTTTATGCATGACATTTTAAAATTTAATCTCACTAAAGTAGTGATCACACACACAAAAAAACAAAAAGAAGGAAAGAAAATAAACAAGAAGGGAAAAGAGAGAAGAGAAAAGGTTTGCTTTCCGCTGCCGTTTTCTTTGCCTCACATTTTCTTAATAATGTTTTTTGTGTGAGATCCTAGTACTTTCTTTCTGATATCCCAGTGTAAATAATTTTCATTTTATAAGAAGTTGGAAATTTATATCAATATTAAGCTGGTATAGCGGTGTCTATTTTCACTTAGATCAGTACTTATGGAAGTTTTTACTTTGGTAATATTCTTGAGGTAATTCTATCCAACACCCCTAGAAAAGTCCAGTTATTGTTGAATACTGAAGATATAACTCAACTATCATCTTACTCATTATATGAAATGTATAGATATGTAATTTCACACACACATAATTATCATCTGTACATTTATTATTATTTTTTTTAGAACTCTGACCACTAGGATTGTCCCTTTTTCCCAGCAGGGCACCACCTCCCAGTCATGATACTGTCAAACAGAGATAACAGAAAACTTCTGGGATGGTTGGAAAGGGTCAGCAGGGACTCCTTTTCACTTATTGGCAGACCAAGTTAACCCTAAGTGACAAACAATTTTAGGTTTGATGAGACACACTTACCTTGCAGTTGGTTCAAGGTTGTACTGGGGAGAAAAAAAAAATTCTCCTTTCCCATTTGAAATCCCCAAGGCTCTCCTCACTCTTATGGTACCTTATGAGGCCAATTGCCTTTGACTAGAGGCTAAGAAAAAAGAATAAGGGCAGGGAGTCAGCATACTGGTTATGCAAAGAGGCTTTCATGCCTGAGGCTTCAAAGTCCCAGGTTCAATCTCATGCAGCACAAGCCAGAGCTAAGCAATATTCTGGTTATTAAAATTAATTAATTAATTAATTAATTTTAAAAAGTCAAATCCTAGAGACTTGTCAGAAGCATTAGGAGCCTTACAGTGTAATGGGAAAGAGAGGAGTTCCCTTGCGTTCTCTTTTTATATCAGTTGAGCAGACAGATAATAAGTTGATACGCAAATATTTATACATGTGGCAATATGTGTATATTATTTTATTTAATAAAAACAGCTCCGTAAAGAGAAGGAGCATCTGTTGTGCATCAACAATATGTCAATCATCTTGCATACATTTTCATATTTAATCTCCGAACATCATTGACGGGAAAGCACTGCAACATGGCCCCAGTTTTCAGGTGAACAGTACACCACCGATTGTTAATGAGGGAGGTAAACAGGGCCCAAATCAGCTGATAAGGAAAGGAAAGAGAATTCCCTCAAAAGTCTCCCTGGCTCATCTAATTCCTTGGGTTCAAACTCTAAAAAGATATTTTGAGGGGTAGATAAACTTAAAGTTATTACAATTTTCTTGTGTTATGAAAGTGTTATTTTCCTAAAGGCAATCATTTTAATTTTCTTTCTTGTCCCCAAATCCCACTCCATTCAGATCTATTTCATTTATACGAGTGAAATTACCAATATGACTTTGCTAGGCCAGCATGTTTAAATGCAAGTTAAATGACTTGGAATTAAAAGATATTCATGAACATTTCCTGAGGTATTTTAAAAATGCATACACTTTCAGTTCTTTAGGGGTTTGTGAGAAGGTATCAAATTCGCCAGGCAGTGCTCTGTTTGTAGTATATAAACAAAATCTCTTCTCTTGAAACTCTTCACATTAAAAATAAAAAAAGTAGAAGAATATTTCCTTAAGTCTACCATTGTCAGCTTATGTCCCACTTTTCCCAAGCTTTAGTAAAAAAGAAAAATGTTGAAGAAACAGTGACAGTACTTGTGTAATTTCTGTATATAGTAAATATGTATAAAACTGTTCAATTCCTTCTTATCACTCCAAGAAGGTCCTAGGGCTATAATTATTACTTTCTGACTACCACAAATTCTGACATAGACAAAATCATGCTCAAATAATTCATTCAATTCTAGAAATTCTACTTAAGTTTCTGATTTCTGTTAATTCCTTCATAAAGAACTACTTTCCATGGGATATAATTGAAGCCATCTTTAGAACAGACTTGTTTTTCATGTAGACAGATATATAACTTTGGTACCTTGCTATTTACAAATATTGAGTAATAATACATACTTTATCAAACTATGAAACTTAAATCTTTTAAAATGAAACCTCCTAATATCTACCAGGTTTCATTTTGTGTTTTCCCTTTCTGTCCTTGGTTCTTAATTTTTCCTTAAAAGTGACAAGGGAGGGGAGGGATACAGAGTTATGGTGGTGGGAATTGTGTGTAGTTGTACCCCTCTTAGCCTATGGTTTTGTTAGTGTTTCCTTCTTATAAATAAAACTTTAAAAAAGTGACATCTTTTGGTATTTGTCCTCTTTTTAGCTTATCTTATTCAACATGATTTATTCATGTTCCATCTAAGATGAGGCAAAGAAGGTGACTTCATCTTTTTTAACAGTTCAGTGGTATTCCATTGTGTATATATACTACAACTTTCTTGTCCATTCATCTGTTGTTGGGCACCTGGGTTATTTCCAAGTTTAGACTATTACAAATTGTGTTGCTATAAACACAGGTGTACATATATCTCTTTAGGTTACTGTTTTCGTTTTCTTTGAATAAATTCCCAGGGTAGAACTTGCTGGTTCATACATATGTCCATTTCTGGTGTTCAAAGGAAATTCCAGACTTTTCCATAGGGGTTGGGCCAGATAACATTCTCACCAGCAGTGTAGAAGGGGTCTTCTCCCCACCACCTTCATGTCCTGTCCAACACTTGTTGCTTCTTGCTCTCTGATGTATGATATTCTCACAGGAGTAAAATGGTATCTGATTGTCTTAATTTGCATTTCTTTGATAAGTAGTGACTTCATGCTTTTTTTTAAATATATATGTCTGTTGACCCTCTGAATCTCTTCTTTGGTGAAGATTATTTCTACATCCTCACCCCACTTTTTAATAGTTGTGTTTTGTTTTGTTGCTAAATTTAGAGGTAATTAAAAATGTTTGAATATATATATATGTATATATATACATATATATATATTTTTTTCTTTTGGCACTAGGTTTGTCACTGGGGCTGGGTGCCTTCACTACAAATCCACTGATCCTGGAAGATATTTTTTCTTTTTCCTTTTATTTATTTATTTATTTATTTATTTATTTGATTTAATAATGAAAGGCAAGTCCATTGGATAAGAGGGGTACAGTTCCACAGAATTCCTACCACCAATTCTCCATCCTACCCCCTCTATTGAAAACTTTCCTATTCTTTATCCCTCTGGGAGTACAGACCCAAGATCATTATGGCATGCAGAAGGTGGAAGGTCTGGCTTCTGTAATTGCTTCTCCAAAGGGCATGGGTGTTAGCAAGTCGATCCATACTCCCAGCCTGTTTCTATCTTTCCCTAGTGGGGCAGATGAGACTCCAGGACACATTGGTGAATTCAACTGCCCAGGGAAGTCACAATGGTATCATGGTAGGATCTGTGGCTTGGTGGGGCTTTTCTCCCTTTGTTCTTTAAGTTCCTTTTTGCTGGCTTATGGATGAGTTATAATTTTCCTCTGTGGTTCCTCTTTGTTTCCTACTCTGTAGTTTATCTCCTGTAGGCCTGAAAATCCTGTTTCTGCTTAGAATTCCCAGGGTTTGAATTAGCTTTGGGGAAGATTCTTTCTGGCTACTGTTTTCAGGTCTCCATCTTGACTCTGCCACCCCTTTTCTTTATTTATTTATTCATTTATTTATGTATGTATTTTATTTGGTAGAACAAATGGAAATTGAGAGGGAGGGGGAAGATAGAGAAAGAGAGAGAGAGAGACCTGCAGACCTGCTTCACCACTTGGGGAGTGGGGTCTAGAACCCAGATTATTATTCCTTTATCTGATGCATGGTGTGTAAAAATCTTCTCCCATTCTGTAAAATGTCTTTCTGTTTTGGTGATGATTCCCTTTGCTGTGCAGAAGCTTTTCAGTTTGATGTAGTCCCTTTCTCTTCCTTGTTGTTGAATGTAAGCCTTCACAGACATTTCCATAGATTAGAAAGTGTTCTGTCACTGTTTTCTTCTATATATTTAATGGAGTTTGGTTAGTAGTGTTATCTTTGATCCATTTGGAGTTGGTATTTGTGCACAGTAATATGCGGTGGTGCAGTTTCATTCATCTACATATTTCAATCCAATTCTCCCAATATCATTTGTTGAAGAGACTCTCTTCATTTAATATGTTGGGCCCTCTTGTCAAAAAAATTAGTTGGATGCACGTATCACAGCTTATTTCTGGATTTTCAATTTTATTCCATTCTTTGTGTCTATTTTTGGTTCTAGTACTTAGTTGTTGTTTTTTTTTTTAATTATCTTTATTTACTTATTGTGTAGAGACAGCCAGAAATTGAGATGGAAGGAAAGATAGAGAGGAAGAGAGACAGAGAGAAAGCTGCAGCCCTGCTTCACCACTTGTGAAGCTTCTCCCCTACAGCTGGGGACCAGGGGCTAGAACCCTGGTCCTTGTGCATTGTAACATGTGCGCTCAATCAGGTGCGCCACCATACGGCCCCAATAGTTTTTTTATATGCATAATTTCTTTTTCTTTTCCTATTATTGTTATTTATTTATTGAATACAGACAGCCAGAAATCAAGAGGGAAGGGAATGATAGAGAAGAAGAGAGACAGAGAGACACTTGCAGCACTGCTTTACCACTTGCAAAGCTTTCCTCCTGCAGGTGGGGACTGGGACTTGAACCCAGGTCTTTTTGCATTGTAACATGTATCCTTAGCCAGGTGCACCACCAACATCTGGCCCACTTAGATAGTTTTGACTGCAATAGCTCTGTGGTATGATTTGAGGTCATGAGGTATGATGTCTTCAGACTTGTTCGGCTTTGCTGATCCTAAGTATTTTCTGATTCCAGATAAACTTTCATAACTTTCGTTCTGTTCCCTTGAAGAAGTTCAGTGGAAGCTTGATGAGAATGGTATTAAAATTGTACATAGCTCTGGGCAGGATGGTCACAATTAATGTCTTGTAGTCAAGCTTGTTGTTGCCAATAGTCATTATCTGTACATCCCATAAGTAACACTGTGGCAAGTAAATAGTAACATAAAATGTTAATATTTATTTTGTACCTAAATAAGAAGGCATAGACTAAATAAACTGGGGTTCTGATTTAAAATCAATATATATTTTGAGGGTATTCCTGACATATGCCTCACACAGCGTGACTCTTGTCTCTTAAAATTAGTAAAGTACTAAAACAAATACCATTATCTACCAAATGATTTTTTGCTTTATACTGAAGTATAAAGTACCAAATGTCTCTTAGCACCATTGAACCTTGACAGTGCACCTGTGGTCTCTCTCACAAAAGCACCAGAATTTCGCCCTCAAATTTCCTCTATCATTATAGAGTTGGTATATGTATTGCTTCCCAAATTTTGTGGAATCTAAGTTTATTTTTGTCTCTCTCTATATTTCCTGGTGAAGCAGGTCTGCAGGTGTCTGTCTTTCTCTCCCCCTCTCTGTCTTCCCCTCCTCTCTTCATTTCTCTCCTATCCAACAATAATGACATTAACAACAACAATAATAATAACCACAACAATGATTAAAAAACAACAAGGACAACAAAAGTGAAATAAATAGCCTCCAGGAACAATAGATTTGTGGTGTAGGAACCTAGCCCCAGCGATAACCCTGGAGGCAAAAAAAAAAAATCTGTTTCTTTGTTTTGTTGGTTCACATTTATCTAGTGATGAGTTAATAGTATGCTACTTCATTATAAAATTACAGGTATTAGTTTCAAATCATACCCACCACTGACACTCTATAGCTCCTCCACCGAAAGATAACCATGGAAATTCGCAGCAAGCCTTATAGACAGTTGGGAGGAGGTGGTTACTGCTGCTGCTGCTGCTGCTGCTTCTGCTCTTCCTCTTCTCCTTCTTCCTCCTACCCTTCTCCTCTTCCTTTGCTTCCTTCTCCTCCTCTTGCTTTTTCTTCGTTCTCTTATCCCTCTCGTACTTATCCTCTGCTTCCGCCTCCTCCTTTTGTAAGTTAATTATTATTATTTTTATTTTTTTTATTTAAGAAAGGATTAATTAACAAAACCATAGGGTAGGAGGGGTACAACTCCACACAATTCCCACCGCCCAATCTCCATATCCCACCCCCTCCCCTGATAGCTTTCCCACTCTCTAGCCCTCTGGGAGCACGGACCCAGGGTCACTGTGGGATGCAGAAGGTAGAAGGTCTAGCTTCTGTAATTGCTTCCCCGCTGAACATGGGCGTTGACTGGTCGGTCCATTCCCCCAGTCTGCCTCTCTCTCTCCCTAGTAAGGTGTGTCTCTGGGGAAGCTGAGCTCCAGGACACATTGCTGGGGTCTTCAATCCAGGGAAGCCTGGCCAGCATCCTGGTGGCATCTGGAACCTGGTGATTGAAAAGAGAGCTAACATACAAAGCCAAACAAATTGTTGAGCAATCATGGACCCAAAGCGTGGAATAGTGGAGAGGAAGTGTTAGGGAGGTACTCACTGCAAACTCTAGTGTACTTCTGCTTTCAGGTATATATTTTGCAGTAGTTTATGGATACGTGTGCACATAAGCTCTCTCTCACAGAAACTGGTGTATATCTAGGTTATGGGACTTTGTTAGAAAGTGAACCACCTGAGATGAAATTAGAGTGTACTATAAAAGGAAAGGTCTCACCCGAGTAATGAAGCTGAAGGGTTGTCATTCCACACGTGAAGTCTCTGGACACAGTCTGAGGTGAAGCATGTTGAGGTGGCAGTTGTTGTGTTGGTTAGGTTGTGATCGGCGGATGCAATATTATTTGGTATGAATTGGGAGACACAAACGGGAAAGTGGGCCCTTTCCAAGGGTTCCAGGACTGGGGGAAGTAGGTGCTCTATAGTGGAGATGTGAGTTTCCTGCTGTCTTAGGGTTCAAAAAGACAATCGATAGTTAATGTTATCATCACATTATTTGGTAATTGGGTTAACTTTGAAAAGTCCTTTTGTTATGGTTTGCTGTACAGTACCCAGTATCTTGTATATAGCTGTGCTATTGGATGCTTCTAATCTACTTGGTCTAGGCTTTTGAGAGAGCCCGCATATCAAATACACAGCCTATATATTAAAAAGATTCAGTTTGTGTTTTTGAAAAACATTGAGACATACAATTGATTTTCCCCCTCTCATATTAATCAACTACTACTGATTTATATGTCTACATTTTGCTAGGAGTGTACATAAACACCATTCCCACCACCAAAAGACTGTGACCCATCCCTCCCGCCCACTCCCACCCCCCACTGGCCCAGGAAGCTGCATGTCTACCCCTCACCACAGGGTTATTACTTTGGTGCCCTACTTACAATTTGATCAGGTCCTGCTTTTAGTTTCCCTTTCAGATCTTCTTACTCAACTTCTGCTGATGAGTGGGATCATCCCATACTCATCTTTATCTTTCTGACTTAGTTCACTTAACATAATTCCTTCTAGCTCTGTCCAAGATGGGTCAGAGAAGGTGGGTTCATTGTTCTTGATAGCTGCATAGTATTCCATTGTGTATATATACCACAGCTTTCTCAGCCACTCATCTGTTGTTGGGCACCCGGGTTGCTTCCAGGTTTTAGCTATTATGAATTGTGCTGCTATGAACATAGGAGTACACACCTCTTTTTGGTTGGGTGTTATGGAGTCCTTGGGGTATAACCCAAGGAGAGGAATTATTGGGTCATATGGAAGGTCCATGTCTAGCCTTCTGAGAGTTTTCCAGACTGCTCTCCACAGAGGCTGTACCAAGTTACATTCCCACCAGCAATGTAAAAGGGTTCCTCTGTCCCCACATCCTCTCCAGCATTTGTTGCTGCTGTCCTTTTTGATGTATGCCTTTCTTACAGGAGTGAGGTGGTATCTTAGTGTTGTCTTAATTTGCATTTCTCTGACAATCAGTGACCTAGAGCAGTTTTTCATATGTTTGTTAGCCTTTTGGATCTCCTCTGTAGTGAATGTTTTGTTCATATCCTCTGCCCATTTTTGGATGGGGTCATTTGCTTTTTTGGTGCTACGTTTGCTGAGCTTTTTATATATTTTGGTGATTAGTTTTTTGTCTGATGTATGGCATGTGAAGATCTTTTCCCATTCTGTGAGGGGTCACTCTGTTTGTCTAATAGTTTCTTTGGATGTGCAGAAGCTTTTCGATTTGATGTAGTCCCATTGGTTTGTTTCTGCTTTAGTCTTCCTTGCAATTGGGTTTGATTCATCAAAGATGTCCTTGAGGTATAGGTGGGAAAGTGTTTTACCAATGTTTTCCTCTAAGTATTTGATTGTTTCTGGTCTGACATCTAGGTCTTTGATCCATTTGGAGTTGATTTTTGTTTCTGGTGAGATAAAGTGGTCCAATTTCATTCATCTGCATGTTACAACCCAGTTTTCCCAGCACCATTTATTGAAGAGAGCCTCCTTTTTCCATTTAATCCTTTGGGTCCCCTTATCAAAAATTAGATGCCCATAGGTGTTGGGGTTTACTTCTGGGCTTTCAATTCTGTTCCACTGGTCTGTATGCCTATTTTTGTTCCAGTACCATGCTGTTTTGATGATGATGGCTTTATAATATAGTTTAAGGTCTGGGAGTGTGATGCCTCCATTTCTGTTTCTTTTCCTCAAGATGGTTTTGGCAATTCTAGGTGTTTTCAGGTTCCAGATAAATGACTGTAGTGTTTGTTCTATTCTCTTAAAGAAGCTTGGTGGAACTTTGATGGGTATTGCATTAAATTTGTATATGGCTCTGGGGTGAATATTCATTTTGATGATATTTATTCTTCCAATCCATGAGCATGGGATATCTTTCCATTTCTTGGTATCAGTTTCTGTTTCCTTGAGTAGCGACTCATAGTTTTCAGCATACAAGTCTTTCACTTCTTTGGTCAACTTTATTCCTAGGTATTTGATTGATTTTGCTGAAACAGTAAATGGCAGTGATTTCTGGATATCTTCTTCTTCAGATTTAGTGTTTGCATAAAGAAATGCCACTGATTTTTGTACATTGATTTTGTAGCCTGATACCTTGCTATATTGCCTAATAACTTCCAGTAATTTTCTGCTAGATTCTTTAGGTCTTTCTATGTATACTATCATATCATCTGCAAATAGTGAGAGCTTGACTTCCTCCCTTCCAATCTGTATTCCTTTGATTTCTTTCTCTTGCCTGATTGCTATGGCAAGAACTTCCAATACTATGTTGAAGAGTAATGGTGACAGTGGACAGCCCTGTCTAGTCCCCGATCAGAGGGGGAATGCTTTCAGCTTCTGTCCATTGAGTATGATGTTGGCTGTAGGTTTGCTATATATATAGACTCCACTATCTTGAGGAATTTCCCATCTATTCCCATTTTTATAGAGTTTTGAACATGAATGGGTGTTGGATTTTGTCAAAGGCTTTCTCTGCATCTATTGAGATAATCATGTGGTTTTTGGCTTTGCTTTTATTGATGTAGTGAATGACATTGATTGACTTACGGATGTTGAACCTACCTTGCATTCCTGGGATGAATCCCACTTGGTCATGATGAACAATCTTTTTGATATGTTGCTGTATCCGGTTGGCCAAGATCTTGTTTAATATTTTGGCATCTATGTTCATCAGAGATATTGGTCTGTAGTTTTCATTTTTTCTTCTGTCCCTATCAGCTTTTGGTATCAGGGTGATGTTTGCTTCATAGAAGGTGGAAGGGAGTATTCCTGTTTCTTCAGTCTTATGGAAAAGCTTAAGAAGTATGGGTACTAACTTTTTCCTGAAAGTTTTGTAGAATTCATTTGTGAAGCCATCTGGTCCAGGACTTTTGTTGTTGGGAAGATTCTTAATAACTGTTTCAATTTCTTTGTCTGTGATTGGTGCATTTAGATTTTGTAGTTCTTATTGGTTCAGTTTTGAAAGGGCATATGTTTCTAGGAATTGTTCCATTTCTTCCAGATTCTCTAGCTTGGTGGCATATAGTTCTTTATAGAAGTTTTGCAGGATTCTCTGGATTTCTGTGGTGTCAGTTGTGATATCTCCTGCATGGTTTACAATTCTACTAATTTGAGTCTTCTCTCTTTTTTGTTTGGTGAGTCTGGTTAGGGGTTTGTCAATTTTGTTTAATCTTTCAAAGAACCAACATTTGGCCTCATTGATCTTTTGTATGGTTCTTTTATTTTCGATGTTGTTTATTTCTGCTCTAACTTTAGTGATTTCTGTCCTTCTGGATGCTTTAGGGTTCCTTTGTTCCTCTTTCTCTAAGTCCTTGAGGTGTGCAGTAAGGTCATTCATTTGAGCTTCTTCTTGGTTTTTAATATGTGATTGTATGGCTATATGTTTCCCTCTCAGTACTGCTTTAGCTGTGTCCCAAATATTTTGATAGGTTTTGTCTTCATTTTCATTAGTTTCCAGGAACATTTGAATTTCCTGCTTGAGTGAGTCTCTGACCCAGTGGTTCTTAAGGAACATGTTGTTTAGTTTCCAAATTCTGTGTCTTTTAATAATTTTCTGTTTGTTGTTAAATGTTAGTTTTACTCCACTGTGGTCTGAGAAGATACTTGGGATGATTTCAATGCTCTTGAATTTATTGATGCTGTCTTTGTGGCCTAACATGTGGTCTATCCTTGAGTATGTGTTATGTGGATTTGAAAAGAAGGTGTATTCCAGATTTTTGGGGTGGAGGAGTCTGAAAATGTCCAATAGGTCTAGTCTGTCGATCTCTTCATTCAATTCTCTTGTATCTTTATTGGTTCTCTTCTTTGTTGATCTGTCTAAGTGTGAGAGTGGGGTATTAAAGTCTCCCACTATTATTGTATTACTATTAATGTATTTTTGAAATTCTTTCGGTAGAAGCTTAATGTATTTAGATGGTCCCTCGTTTCGTGCATAGATGTTAATAATTGTTAAGTCTTCTTGGCTGATTGATCCTCTAATTATTATGTAATGTCCTTACCTATCTTTTATTACTTTATTTAATTTAAAATCTATTGTGTCTGAGATGAGAATGGCTGTTCCTGCCCTTTTTTGTGGTCTCTTAGCCTGTTTGATAGTTTTCCATCCTTTCACTTTAAGTCTGTGTTTATCTTGTTGTGACAGATTGGATTCTTGCAAGCAGCATATGATTGGATTATGTTTTCTGATCCATCCCCCCACCCTGTGCCTTTTGATGGGTGAGTTTAAGCCATTGACATTTATTGATATTATGGATTTAGTGTATTGTAGTGCCATTGTTAAAAAAATTGTTTGCTCTGATATATTGCAAGTATTATAGTGATGTTCTTGTTTATAAGAGGTCTTTCAGAATCTCTTTCAGGGCTGGCTTGGTGATGGTTGCCTCCTTTAACTGTTGTTTATCTAAGAAGGTTTTGATCCTTCCATCTAGTTTGAATGAAAGTCTAGCAGGATATATTTTCCTTGGTTGAAACCCTTTTTCATTCAGGGCTCGATAGATATCTTGCCACTCCCTTCTGGCTTTTAGAGTTTGAGTGGAGAAGTCTGCAGATAATCTTATGGGTTTTCCCTTGTATGTGACTTTTTGTTTCTCTCTTGCAGCCTTTAGGATCCTTTCTTTATCCTTACTTCTTCTCATTGTGACTATGATGTGTCTTGGTGTCTTCAGGTCTGGGTTGATTCTGTTTGGTACTCTCTGGGCCTCTTGAATCTTGATGTACTTTCTATTATTCAGGTCTGGGAAGTTTTCTTCTATTATTTCCTCTAGAATGTTTGCTTCCCCTTCCTCTCTTTCTTCCTCTGGCAGGCCAATTATACGAATGTTACTTCTTTTGAGATCATCCCATATGTCTCTGTTGTTGTTTTCAGTGTCTCTTAATCTCTTTTTAAGCTCTTTCACCTCTTTCTTAGTTTTCTCTAACTCATCCTCTGTCTGACTAATTCTGTTTTCTGCTTCTGTTAGTCTTCTTTCCCTTGCCTCAGCTTCTTTCTTCATTACAGCTATTTCAGCTTTCAGTTCTCTAATTGCCTCAAGATAATGAGTATTTTCCTTGGGGGTCTCAACTGATGTTTCCCTAATACTTCCATTCCTTTCCTTCAAAGTTGTTTTCATTTCTGTGATTAATAAGTTTATTATTGCTTGCATACTTTTCTTATCTATGGTTACTTCTGGCTGATTTGTAGTTTCTTTTGGGCTCTTGTCTTCCTTCATTGGAGTAGAAGTTTTATTTGTTTTTGATCTACCCATTTTTTTTGATTTATGTGTTTCCTTATTTTTATGCTCTGTTGTTCCTCAGTTGTTGTGTCTTGAGTACAAGTAACACTGTACTAAATACCTTTATGACAATTGCACTCACCAACCTCCGGAATTACAGTTGCAACTGAAGCACGTATTGAAGTAGTTTAATCATTACCAGATAGCCAAACAATTTCTCCAATCCGTGAAAAAATAGTAACCAAATCCCAGTGAAGAAAGAGAAAAGAAAGGATAGCAAGAATAGACAGTTATTCAAATCTACTATCCAGTGTATATTCTATGGGTAACAAGAGGAGAAAGGGAACTAGAGCAGAGATACACTAATAGAGAGTCCACTCTGAGTCCGATTTATTCCCCAAAATAATTCACAAACTCAGAAAGGCAAAGAAGAAGGAAGAAGTGTATGACAAGATTAAAAAAGAGAGAGAGAGAGATGAGAGAGAGAAAAGGGAAAAGATAAGAAAAAGAGCTGTAATTAAAAAGCAGTGAAAGGAAATTCCCAAATGTGTATCAGTGAATTCAAAGAAGCACACTGTGGTGTGGGGGCTGGGGGCTGTGACTTTGGAAGCTGTAGGATTAAGAAAGAAGGGATGACAAGAATGAGAAAAAGAAAAAGAAAAGAAAGAGAGAGAGAAAAAAGAAAAAGATAAGAAAAAGAACAGTCATAAAAGGGCAATGAAAGGAAAGGGGTTTTTTTGTATTTATTTTTAATTATTTTTTTTTTTTTTTTCCCCCTTTTGTTGCCCTTGTTGTAGCTTCGTTGTGGTTATTATTATTGCCCTTGTTGACACAATTCGTTGTTGGATAGGACAGAGAGAAATGGAGAGAGGAGGGGAAGACAGAGAAGGGGAGAGAAAGATAGACACCTGCAGACCTGCTTCACCGCCTGTGAAGCGACTCCCCTGCAGGTGGGGACCCGGGGGCTCGAACCGGGATCCTTACGCCAGTCCCTGCGCTTTGCGCCACATGCGCTTAACCCACTGCGCCACCGCCCGACCCCTATTTTTAATTATTTAATTAGCTATGTGGGGTGAGTTGGAGGGGGTTGGCTACTTAGAAAGAAAAAAGGCCAGAGGTTCCAGAAGGGTATAGACTTAGAATTAATTATACTCCCTGGTGGGGCAGGCATTTGGTAAAGAAAAGGAGCTCCCCTCCCCTGCTATGGCTGGTCCCCAGGGACTGGTTATGGGGGGTGGGGTGGCCAGAAGAAGGTATGCTTGTAAATTAAAAGGAAGAAAAAAAACTTTTTTTTCCCTTTTTTCCCTACTCTAATTCTGTTTTTTTAATTTTTTTTAAATTTTTTAAATTTATTTATTCCCTTTTGTTGCCCTTGTTGTTTTATTGTTGTAGTTATTGTTGTTGTTGGATAGGACAGAGAGAAATGGAGAGTGGAGGGGAAGACAGAGAGGAGGAGAGAAAGATAGACACCTGCAGACCTCCTCCTTCACCGCCTGTGAAGCAACTCCACTGCAGTTGGGGAGCCAGGGTTCGAACCAGGATCCTTACTTGTGCTTTATGCCACCTGCGCTTAACCCGCTGCGCTACAGCGCGACTCCCCCCTACTCTAATTCTTAACCCAAATTATGTTATAGTCACCTCCTTGGTGTCACCGCTAGGACCCCTTATTGGCTGGCCTGCTAAAGGCAGAAAATCCTACCGTTTCCAAGAGATGTGGTCAGAGCTCAGCCACTAGCGGCTTCTCAGTTCACCATCTTCCGGGAAACCCCCCCGCCCCCCGAAGCATTTTTAAAGGATTTCTCAAAGATGAAAACTAGCTCCAAGTCCTTTAGATCCAATGAGAGCTGTACTCAAGGATGTCCTCGGATCCGCCCTCAGGGTCGCGGTGGTCCCCGGGGACTCCCGAGAGAAAGCCCCCGAGCTACAGTGCTCTCTCCTGGTCCTCTGCCAGCCACCCAGCATCGCTCTGCAACCGGCGGAGGGACCGCCTTCCCGGGTGGAGGACAGTGCCCGGCACACCCGCCTTGCCTGCCGCCGCCTGGGAAGTCTGGAGCAGCCTGCCCTCTAGTCCGCGCCACCTCTACTCTAATTCTTGACCCAAATTAAGTTATAGTCACCTCCGTGGTGTCAAAGCTTGGACCCCTTATTGACTTGACTACTAAAGGCAGAAAATCTTACCATTTCCAGAAGATGTGATCAGAGCTCAAGCCACTAGCAGCTTCTCAGTCCGCCATCTTCCGGAAACACCCCCCCCCCCCCCGTAAGTTTATTATTTTAACTCTGTGTATTCCAAATGTCAGTGAAACCACGGTCCAGCAGTTGTCTTTCACCTCCGTACTTAACTTCACTAAGCGTTATCACCTGCAGCTTCATCCATTTTGTTCCAAAGGACACAGCATACTAATATTTAATTTTAGATTATTATACTATACTTCTATTTTCATTAGAGAAATGAAAATTAAGGGGCCACGAAGTAGAGCAGTGGGTTAGGTGCATATGGCACAAAGTGCAAGGACAGGCCTAAGGATCCTGGTTTGAGCCCCCAGCTCCCCACTTGCAGGGGGGGTCTTTTCACAAGCAGTGAAGCAGGTCTGCAGGTGTCTATATTTCACTCCCTCTCTCTGCCTTCCCCTCCTCTCTCCATTTCCCTGTCCTAGCCAACAAAAGCAGCAATAACAACAACAACAACAACAATGATAAACAACAAGGGCAACAAAAGGGAAAAAATAGCCTCCAGGAGCAGTGGATTTGTAGTGCTGGCACCGAACCCCAGGGATAACCTTAGAGGCAAACAAAAAAAAAAGGAAAAAAGGGAAATGAAAATGAAAACCACATTGAGATTCAAACTCTCACTTATAAAAATGCCCTCATTAACAAAACAAGAAATGACAAGTGGTGGCAAAGAGTGGAGAGAAAGGAACTCTACTACACTGGGAAGACTGGTGTAGTTCCCATGAAAAACAGTATGGAGAGTCTTTAAATAAAAATTGAAGTGTCTTTATGCTCTAGCAATACCACTCTTATCCATATACCCAAAGTCTATGAAAATACTAATTTGAAGGGGCATATGCGCCTCTATGCTCACAGCTGCGTTGTTCACAATAACCAGTGAGAGGTACCAACCTAAATGCCCATCTGTGAAGGATGCCATAAAGAAAGTATAGATCTATACTTAGGCATGTTTCCAGTTCTTCTGAACCCATCAGTGCCTTCTGTTTACAATCCAGAGTTATCTTCCCCTTCAGAACTTACTTGATGTAGCTTATCTAGTAGTAGTCTATTTGAAAATCCTATTTTACAAATCAGTATCATGCAAAAGTCACAAGACAGGGCCATAGATTAGGCCACCTGGATAGTACACTGCTTTGCCATACGTACAGCCCAGATTCGAATCTGGTTCTCATGGCATTATAGGCAGCTCTGGCACTATGGTTAGTGTTTCTCTCTGAAAAGTTTAGCCTAGAGTAGTGAAGCTCCAGAGCTAGCAAAATATAATATAAAGTTTAAAAGAAGTACAGGCTAGCTAAATGAATGTTAGAACTAGGAAGATGATTATGGGTGAGTGTTAAGGATCCCAACTTAATGGAAAATGAGAGTCATCATCATCATCTTTGTACAAACCTTTAACAGTGACAGCAAGCTGTTTTTTTTTTTTTTTTCTATTGGCAGAAATCTAGTTTTAGTGAGTGCAAGTGTTCACTTCTGGACTTTTGGCACTTAAAGCCTCAGCCTCCTGAGATTTGTCTTGTGCCTCTCGACAAACTCCGCAAAGCAATCTGTTGCCTCCCCCATATTCATCTTTTTAACTTTTCTCAGGAAAAGGAAAAAAAAACATGTCACATTAATCTGGGTCCCAGACATAAATAAATGGCACCTCAGATTGGATCCTAAGAGGAATTTAATAATAATAATAATATGTTGTTAACAAAAAGTAAGTCGGATTTGAAGATGCAGTAAGGGTGCTGTAGAAATCCAAGGACTGGCAGGATTAAAAAGCTTGTTGGTGTAGGTTTGGAATGCCCCATGGTATAGACCAGGGCAAAGCACAGGAACACTCAGCCTTCTCACCCATATCCCACCCTTCTCCCCCTGCTAATATCTCATCTTCTCATATAGCTGTCTGATTGCTTTCTGGCAGCTGGCTTTCACCACTGTGGCCTGACTTTTTTAGTTAGAAGGATAAACAGACAGAGGGAGGGACATGATAGCAAAGAGACTTCCCCTGGTGCGGGCTGGCTTGAACCTCAGTCAGTTGTGCCCCTGGCAAATTAGATACCCTTCCAGGTCAACTGTTTATCTGGCCTTGTAGTTGTTCTTTATTATTAAGAAAAAATAACTAGTGGACTTCTCTGGACAGACACCCCCACCAATGCATCTTGGTACTCCGCTTCCCTACAGTCCTTCCCCAATAGAGAAAGAGAGAGACAGGCTGGGAGTATGGATCGATCTGTCAACGCCCATGCTCAGCTGGGAAGCAATGACAGAAGCCAGACCTTCCACTTTCTGCATCCCACAATGCCCCTGGGTCCATACTCCCAGAGGGATAAAGAATAGGGAAGCTATCAGGGGAGGGGATGGGGTATGGAGTTCTGTTGGTGGGAATTGTGTGGAATTGTACCCCTCTTATCCCTCTCTTATCCTATGGTTTAGTCAGTTTCCTTATTATAAAAAATAAATAAATAAATAAAAATAACTAGCAAATTTCAGTTATCCAATAGCTGTAATGTCAGCTGTTGTCAGTGCATTTTAACTTAGATCCGCAGACATTGTTTATCTTATAACTGAAAAGTCAGTCCTCTTTTTCTATGCTATCCTGATGTCCCCAACATCGGGTCCCTGGATGCCTTCTTTCTATTCTCAATTTCTTTTTTTTTTTAATATTTATTTTCCCTTTTGTTGCCTTTTTAAAAAATTGTTGTAGTTAATATTATTGTTGTTATTGATGTTGTTAGATAGGACAGAGAGAAATGGAGAGAGTAGGGGAAGACATAGAGGGGGAGAGAAAGATAGACACCTGCAGACCTGCTTCACCGCCCGTGAAGCGACTCCCCTGCAGGTGGGGAACCAGGGGCTCGAACCGGGATTCTTATGTTTGGACCATGTGCGCTGAACCCGCTGCACTACCGCCTGGTATCCTCTATTCTCGATTTCTAAGAGTTTGTCTTTTTAATCCTTTCCATCTGACGTATAAGTGATATCATGGATAATTTTGTCTTGGCTGATTTCATTTGAATCATCCATTTTACTATTATTATTATTATTATTTTGCTACTCCAACTAGCCAAGCCTTGATATTGGACTATATTTTCTCTGTTGTTTTTTTCTCTAGCATTTACAGTTTTCTGTAAACATTTTCAGTCATATGGAATTTAAAATAGAAATAGGAAAATGGGGTTGGACTTTAATATCTGTTGATGTGAGATTGCTAAAACAAAGCAAGTATGGAGGAGGGAATGTGGGGGCTGAGGGAATGAATGAGGGAAAAGAATATATAATGTGTCATAGAGGGAGATAGCATTTTGGTGGAGGGCAAGGTGTACTGACAAGTATTGTGGGGAGCTGTGAAATTGTACAAAACAACATAGTCTTTTAAAACAGCATTTCCCTGATAAAAATAAATATGGATTGTTTCGAGTGATAAAAGATCATATAATGAGGATTTCTTCAAAAACTCACTAACCCACAGCCTCCAAGTTGCAGATGCTTCTAAGATTCCATCCTGAACTCCCTGGGCATATGACTTTGCCATTGTGTCCCAGAACCTCATCTCCCCAGAGCCCTACTCCACTAAGGAAAGATAGAAACAGACTGAGGATGTGGAGCGACCTCTCAATGCCCATTTCTAGTGGAGAAGCAATTACAGAAGCCAGACCTTCCACCTTCTGTACCCCATAAAGAATTTCTGGTCCATACTCCCAGAGGAGTAAATGTTAGAAGATGACCAAAGGGCAGGCTCTGAACTTCAATTCCTTCAGGACCCAGAGAGAAAAGAAGGGGAAAAGGGTGGGGGCAGGTTGTGGCGCACTTGGCTGAGAGCACACATTACAATGCTCAAGGACCCAGGTTCAGCTCCATGGCATCCACCTGCAGGGGAAATCTTCAAATGCTGAAGCAGGGCTGCTTCCCTCCCTGTCTCCCTCTCCCTATCTCCCCCTTTATTAAGTCAAATTTTTTTTTAAGGCAGCTTTCTTTGTACTTTTGAGTCAGCTAGTTCAGTCTTTTTTTCTATCTGCTGACACCAAAGTGGCTTACATGTATGTTACATGGTATTTCACTTAGCTTACCCGCTACAAGCGATGAAAATAACGCCTTACGGCTCTGTTTACGTGACAGATGAGCATTCAGTAACTTTCCACAACTTTCAGGTATTTCTCAAATCTGTGCAAGAGGGCTTGTGAATGCAACATAAAGCATACCATGCTAAATCCACTCAAACTAGACAGAAATACTAACAGAACTTGTTGTCGTGTGAGTTAAAAAGTCATGCTCACAAATGCATTCTTATTACTTTCCATGTAATTATTTCAGGTTTTGAATTTTTTACGTAGTTATTAGTAAGAATTCTATCCTAAGAAAAGAATTTTATCCTTACAATTTTATGAGCATTGTTATAATTTGTCTTAAAACAAGTGTCTTTATCTTCCTCACCTCTTTTGACCAAAGTATTTCATTATTAACTTGTCAATACTAATTAATTGAACAACTTTATGGCAAGAGATTTTCCTATGGCAATAACTTCCTGTTGTTTTTATTTTTTTGATCTATTATTTTATTAAGCAACAAAATTTTCCGGACAAGAAAACCCCACCACTCTCCACGAGACCGACCCACCAACCCCTCTCCCACTTATGACCCACCTAAACCTCCCTCGTTTTTTCCCCAGCCATTGTCCTGTTCGCTGATCAAAGGTCCAGTTCTGCCCAGATCATAGCCACTCCCCTGTCCCAGCCAGAGACAGTCCCCATGCCGAGGCAACCTTTTTGCACAGTTGTGCTGTAAAGGGAGGCATTCCAAGACAGAGTCTGCGTCTAGCCTGTGATGCTGAAGGACCCTACAGGAAGATGGAGGTAGCAACGGCAGGCTGGAAGTGAGGAGGCCATGGGCAAGCAAGGGGGACAGGGCTCTTCTGAGCCACAGAACAAGTTAGGGCCCTGCAGGACCTGGCTCCGCAGTTCCGGGCAGGTGTTGTGTGCATGTGCATCGGTACAACTTCTGTAGCATCAGGAACTCCTCCTGCAGCGTCACCAGCTCCAGCTGCTGCCTGCTCTTCAGGGCGTGCACCTCCGTCAGTTGACGGATGAGAGACCGCACCTCCAGCAGCAGATGCACTTGGGTGCACTCTGCCAGGCAGCAGGTGCCCCTGACTTGGAGGCAGGAGAGGTAGGAGGCCGCCTGCTGGGCTTGGAACTTCTGCAGCGAGGCCTCCATTTTGGCCAGCTCCTTCTCGGTGGCCCAGACCTTCTCCATGAGCTGACACTTTCTCTCCAGCTCAGCGGCCAGCCTAAAGGCCAGCGTCTTCTCCTGTCTCACACAGAGGCAGCTTTGAACAAGTCTGCAGGCCAGCAAGATGGCCAGCAGCAAGGCAGCCAATGGGGCGAAGCACAGCGCCTCCTGCAGGACCCCTGAGTCCCAGGGTCCCAGGGCACTGGGCAGCAAACCCAACAAGGTGAGCACCTTCACCAAGAGAGACCCAAAGGCGGGAGCCACAGAGGCGAACATCCTTCCACCACCTAGCTCCTCAGGATCTGGCTGGTCTCCCCGGAGACCGCAGACTCAGCAAGCACAATGGAACGCCCCCCCCCATCCCCCACATTCCAGCCAGAACCCCCAGCAAAGGACACACTGGATGGGTCAGTTGGGTGATCGGTGGGGGTGGAACCAGGCACTAAAGCGGGCTCCCTTCTTTATGCCTAAAGGTCACTCTCTCTTACTGACTTCACTTTAATGGGGAATTCAAACCCAGAAACAGGGAGCAATGTTAGAGGTGAGACTGGACCAGTCTCTGCACCCACAATCCTAAAATGTCCTCAGATTCTATCTTTAGATGAGCCAAAGTCAGCCACTGTCACTTTTTGTGTGTGTGATCAGCATTTTAATTTGTTTTTAAGGATTTATTTTTTTAAAGTGTTTATTTATTTATTATTGGATAGAGACAGAAAAATTGAGAGGGGCAGAGAGATTCAGAGAGGGATAGAGAGAGAGAAACATCTGCAGCCCAGCTTCACCACTTGTGAAATTCCCCCAACAGGGGCTTGAACTTGGGTCCTTGCTCACTGTAATGTGAATGCTTAACTAGGTGCACCACTGCCTACCACTTGAGATATATTTTGTTTTTAAAAAGATTTATTTATTATAGTGATTTATTTATTGCATACAAAGCTACAGAGAGGGAGAGAGAGAGAGAGGGAACGAACCTCATCAGCACTTACTATCCTGGTGCTAGGATTTGAACTCAAGACCTCAGGTTTTCAGCTTCAAAGCTTTATTCAATGTACTGCCTCCAAGGCCACTATAATTTTTTTCCAATGATTTAAAGAGAATAAAAGAAGTGACAGTTAACTGACTCATGCCTTCTACCTAGCTTAGCACCAGACTGCCAGGAGACAGTAGCTGAGTAACTAAAGTAACTGAGTAACTAAAAAATGAGGAAATAGATGCTAAAATATTGTTTTTCTTTTCTTTTTTATTAAGGAGATTAATGGTTTACAGTAAATACAGTCAGTCAGTTGTTGATTACATGGATAATTTTTCTCAACTTTATGCAAAACACACTCACCCCCTAGCCCAGGTACTCCTCCACCATCATGCATCAGGACCTAAAAGCCCTCCTTTCAGGGCCCAGTGGTAGGTAGTGCACTGGGTTAAGTGAATATGGTGTAAAGCACAGGGCCCAGAATAAGCATCCCTGTTCCTGCCCTCAGCTTACCACCTACAGGGAGTGGGAGGTCTGCAGGTGTCTTTCTCTCCCTCTCTCTGTCTTCCCCTCCTCCCTCAATTTCTCTCTTTTCTATCCAACAATAACAACAAGGGCAACAAAATGGGAAAAATGGCCTCTCGTATTGCAGGCACGCAGCCCCAATGATAACCCTAGAGGGGAAAAAAACCCTCCTCTCCCCAGAATCCTCTGCTTTAGTGCAGTGCACCAAACCCTGCCCAGGTTCTTCTTGGTGTTTCCCCTTTCTGTTCTTATTTCTCAACTTCTGTCTAGGAGTGACATCATCCCATATTTATCCTTCTCTTTCTGCCTTATCTCTCTTAACATGAATCCATCAGGCTCCATCCAAGATAAGGCGATGAAGGTGAATTCATCATTTGTAATAGCTGAGTAGTCTTCCATTGTGTCTGTATTTAGAAACAAAATAAGAATGGCCAATAGTTCTCCAATACTTTACAAAAAGCAAGAAATTGGGATTCAGTACATAAATAATTTTAATGAAAACATATTAAGATTTTAATTAAATTTGCTGTAATAAGAAATTATTGCTATCATCGTGTTAAAAGTTTTACAGTGAGCTACTACTTAAATATTATTAAACTAAGTGAAGGGGAAGCTGGTGGTACTAGAATTAACATCGAAAATGCTTGTTGATGTGATTCTATTTATAATGCTATGAAAGATTAGCTTAAATACTCTATTCTAACTGCAATGTAAGTTGAAATGCTGAAAGTTAAAATTACATGTTTTGAATGAATTTACCTATGAATTAAGTCTACCACACATAGCAAATGTTTCAGCAATTTATCAAAAATCACATGAATATTCATTAGAAGTTTACTTCTGCTAAAAACCTTGATTGTGCCAACACTTTATGATGGTATGATTGTAATGAAGAACCTACACGGCATGATTTTATTTGTCACCAGAGAAAACCTATGTTTGTCTCATCAAGAAGTTTCAAGCAAATAAAATAGCAATTTTAGAAACTCAACATAAAGGAAAGGTGAGTCGGTATAAAGCATTTTTAAGAATGATATCTTCTGATAAACTGTTACACAGATAATGTTTTAGCAGTTTATTTTTATATACTTTAAAATTATACCACTTGTTACATTGACACTTAGATACAATATGATCCTCTAAATAAGGGACTTTGTTTCTAGACCTGTGTCATATTCTGGCTTTGTGAACTTGTGAACACATGCTAACCTCTTTTTCTTCTTTAGACCTTTTACAAATTATAAATATTTTTATCTAGGGGAATAGCACTTGTTAAAGAAAACATTAAGTACAAATGGCATCCAGTTAAATTGAATGTTATATTTGTTTAAAGAAGTGAATGCCAGAGAGGCTAGTGATGATTGTTTTGTATCATTTTATTTCATATGGCAACAGGATTATTGTTGGGGCACAGTGCCTGCAAAGCTGCCCCATAACTAAAAAGCAGTCAATTCCCCCACTTCCTTATGTATCTTCCCTTTTATTTTATTATTATTCTTTTTCCTCCAGGGCTATGCTGGGGCTTGGTGTGTATCCTACTGATCCACTGCTCCTGGAGGCCACTCTTCCCCCCTTTCTGTTGCCCTTGTTGTTTATCATTGTTGTTGTTGTTATTATTGTTGTCATTGTTGGATAGGACAGAGAGAAGTCGAGAGAGGAGGGGGAGACAGAGAGGAGGAGTCGAGAGAGGAGGGGGAGACAGAGAGGAGGAGAGAAAGATAAGACACCTGCAGACCTACTTAACCACTTGTGAAACGACCCCTTCTGCAGGTGGGGAGCCAGGGGCTTGAACTGGGGTCCTTACGCTGGTGCTTGCGCTTAGCGCCATGTGTGCTTAATTCTCTGCGCTACCACCTGATCCCTTATTTTATTTTACTTTTTTAAGAGAGGAGAGTAAGTAAGTGAGAAAGAGAGAAGGGAGGAGAGACAGTTGTAGCACTGCTCTAACAATTCTAATGGTTAAAAAGACAACAACAACAATTATAAAGCTTCCCATCCTGCAGGGGTGGAACCTAGATTGGGACCCACCCAAGTCTGCATATATGTGTGTATTCTACCATATGTGCCAGTGCCTGGTACTGTGATAGTGGATTTCTACAAGTGATGCAAATCAGGTGAAAAAGTCAACCTTAAGTGATAGTAACAGACGCAGGTCCACTAGAATGAGGAGCACACATCTTGAACTCCACCCTTACTTACAACTTCAGATAGGAACCCCATGGGTGTCTCAGGTATATTTGAAAATTTAGTGGAGGATTACTGAAGAGCACTAAAAACTTCACGACTTTACACCTGAAGTAATGGAGAAATGTGAGTAGGTATGAAACTGGCACTAAGAAAAATATAAAGCAGGGAAAGGGCGTGGAAAACCACTAACTTGTTTTGCTAGCAGAATAGTAATGCTGCTCAGGTTCCTTCATTCTTCCTGACCATCTATTCTTTCCTTCTGGATTTTGCTCTGTCTTTCTTCAATAAATAAGCAAATAAAAATTTTTAAAATTAAAAACTGAATAAGAAACCTGGAAGTTACCTAGTTGGATAACTTTGGAATCCCATGAGCGAGAACTGTGAGAACTTATGTTGCCGGATCATATTTCACACTTTTTATTTCATGGTATATTTTCTCTAAAGGTCGATAGGATGAATGATCCATGTTGAAAATGAACTGAATAGGGTAGCGCAGTGGTTTAAGCGCACGTGGCACGAAGTGCAAGGACCGGCTTAAGGATCTTGGTTCGAGGCCCCAGCTCCCCACCTGCAGGGGAGTCACTTCACAGGCGGTGAAGCAGGTGTGCAGGTGTCTATCTTTCTCTCCCCGTCTCTGTCTCCCCTCCTCTCTCCATTTCTCTCTGTCCTATCCAACAACAAACACATCAACAACAATAACAACGATAAAAAACAACAAGGGCAACAAAAGGGAAAATAAAAAGAAAGAAAATGATTTGAACATGAGGAAAAAGGTGATAGAATTTCTTCAAGGAATCCAATGACTCTTTGTGGTTTTAGTGAAAGTCTTTAAATGAAAGACATATTTGGGTAGAGAAATAGGATGATATAAACGATGACACGGGAGAAATAGAAATAACCATCTAAAAGATAGGTTTCAGTTAGGGAAAGAAACTAGTAATAATATAGAATATGGTTAAAGACACAGTAAGAATGCTCTTTGCATCCTATTGATAACTTACTTTTCCCGGTTTGAAAACGTTGTGATAATTTTTTTGTGTGTGAAAATATATTCAGTATATTGCTTATAATGTCTTTGAATAAGGTGGGCTTTCAGAAATTGTAAGTCAAGTGTATTTCTCTTCTCCAAGGTGTATTTCCTGTCTCAAAGATGAAAGTATATGTGAGCAGGTTAATGACTCATGGCCCTGGACATCAGGAGAAGGGTCAGCCACTGGGGGCCCCCACGTGTACAAAGGGAAGGGGGCAGGTGAAACACTTCTTGCGATATGAGTGTTCTGTCTCTTGGATGCTGCTCATGCGAGTGTGCCCGATTTGTGAATACTTACCAGGCAACATAGTTATGAGATGTATACTTTTCTACAAAAAAAATAAGCTTTAGCTTTAAAAGTAAATTAATTGCAAGGGAGATAGTGCCAGTGATAATTCACCAGTCTTTCTTTCCAGAGACTCTGAAGTCCCTGGTTCAATCCCTAGCACCAACATAAGGCAGAACTGATCAGTGTTCCAGTCTCTCTCTCTCTCTTTCTCTCTCTCTCTCATAGAAAGAAACAAAACTTTTAGGATAAAGTAAATTAAGAACAACATTTTGATTTTAAAAAGTAGTTTCCAGTAGTTGGAGAGGCCTCACAGTGCACAAGATATTGGGCTCTCAAGCCTAAAGTCCTGAGTTCAATCCCCGGCAGTGCATGTACCAGAGTGATAGTTTGGTTCTCTTAGATGTATTAGGTCTTCACATATGAAGTGTAAGTGTAATTGGTAAAGTGTAAAAAGTTTGCTAAGCAAAGATATGTACTATTGTTTAATAGAAATTTAGAATGGTGTGTAACTTTTAATTTTTTTTTAAATTTTTTATTTAAGAAAGGATTAATGAACAAAAACATAAGGTAGGAGTGGTACAACTCCACACAATTCCCACCACCCAATCCCCATAACCCACCCCCTCCCATGATAGCTTTCCCATTCTCTAGCCCTCTGGGAGCATGGACCCAGGGTCATTGTGGGTTGCAGAAGGTAGAAGGTCTGGCTTCTGTAATTGCTTCCCCGCTGAACATGGGCGTTGACTGGTCGGTCCATACTCCCAGTCTGCCTCTCTCTTTCCCTAGTAAGGTGTGTCTCTGGGGAAGCAGAGCTCCAGGACACATTGCTGGGGTCTTCAATCCAGGGAAGCCTGGCCAGCATCCTGGTGGCATCTGGAACCTGGTGATTGAAAAGAGAGTTAACATACGAAACCAAACAATTTGTTGAGCTACCATGGATCCCAAGCTTGGAATAGTGGAGAGGAAGTGTTAGGGAGGTACTCAATGCAAACTCTAGTGTACTTCTGCTTTCAGGTATGTATTTTGCAGTAGTTTATGGATACGTGTGCACATAAGCTCTCTCTCACAGAATCTGGTGTATATGTAGGTTATGGGACTTTGTTAGAAAGTGAACTACCTGAGATGAAATTAGAGTGTACTATAAAAGGAAAGGTGTCACCCGAGTAATGAAGCTGAAGGGTTTTCTTTCCACACGTGAAGTCTCTGGATACAGCCTGAGGTGAAGCATGTTGAGGTGGCAATCGTTGCATTGGTTAGGTTGTGATCGGCGGATGCAATATTATTTGGTTTGGATTGGGAGATGCATACGGGAAAGTGGGCCCTATCCAAGGGTTCCAGGACTGGGGGAAGTAGGGGCTCTATAGTGAAGATGTGAGGTTCCTGCTGTCTTAGGGTTCAAAAAGACAATCGATAGTTAATATTATCATCACATTATTTGTTAATTGGGTTAACTTTGAAAAGTCCCTTTGTTATGGTTTGCTGTACAGTATCCAGTATCTTGTATATAGCTGTGCTATTGGATGCTTCTAATCTACTTGGTCTAGGCTTTTGAGAGAGCCTGCATATCAAATACATAGCCTATATATTAAAAAGTTTCAGTTTGTCTTTTGAGAAACTTTGAGACATACAATTCATTTCCCCCTCTCATATTAATTAACTACTGATTTATATGTCTACATTTTGCTAGGAGTGTACATAAACACCATTCCCACCACCAAAAGACTGTGACCCATCCCTCCCACCCACTCCCACCCCCCACTGGCCCAGGAAGCTACATGTCTACCGCTCATCACTGGGTTTTTACTTTGGTGCCCTACTTACAATTTGATCAGGTCCTGCTTTTAGTTTCCCTTTCAGATCTTCTTCCTCAACTTCTGTTGATGAGTGGGATCATCCCATACTCATCTTTATCTTTCTGACTTAGTTCATTTAACATAATTCCTTCTAGCTCTGTCCAAGATGGGTCAGAGAAGGTGGGTTCATTGTTTTTGATGCTGCATAGTATTCCATTGTGTATATATACCACAGCTTTCTCAGCCACTCATCTGTTGTTGGGCACCTGGGTTGCTTCCAGGTTTTAGCTATTATGAATTGTGCTGCTATGAACATAGGAGTACACACCTCTTTTTGGTTGGGTGTTATGGAGTCCTTGGGGTATAACCCCAGGAGAGGAATTACTGGATCATATGGAAGGTCCATGTCTAGCCTTCTGAGAGTTTTCCAGACTGCTCTCCACAGAGGCTGTACCAAGTTACATTCCCACCAGCAATGTAAAAGGGTTCCTCTGTCCCCACATCCTCTCCAGCATTTGTTGCTGCTGTCCTTTTTGATGTATGCCATTCTTACAGGAGTGAGGTGGTATCTTAGTGTTGTCTTAATTTGCATTTCTCTGACAATCAGTGACCTAGAGCAGTTTTTCATATGTTTGTTAGCCTTTTGGATCTCCTCTGTGGTGAATGTTTTGTTCATATCCTCTGCCCATTTTTGGATGGGGTCATTTGCTTTTTTGTGGCTAAGTTTGCTCAGCTCTTTATATATTTTGGTGATTAGTTTCTTGTCTGATGTCTGGCATGTGAAGATCTTCTCCCATTCTGTGAGGGGTCTCTCTGTTTGTTTAATAGTTTCTTTGGATGTGCAGAAGCTTTTCAATTTGATGTAGTCCCATTGGTTTGTTTCTGCTTTAGTCTTCTTTGCAATTGGGTTTGATTCATCAAAGATGTCCTTGAGTTGTATGTGGGAAAGTGTTTTACCAATGTTTTCCTCTAAGTATTTGATTGTTTCTGGTCTGACATCTAGGTCTTTGATCCATTTGGAGTTGATTTTTGTTTCTGGTGAGATAAAGTGCTTCAATTTCGTTCTTCTGCATGTTTCAACCCAGTTTTCCCAGCACCATTTATTGAGAGAGCCTCCTTTTTTCATTTAATCATTTGGGCCCCCTTATCAAAGATTAGATGCCCATAGGTGTTGGGGTTTACTTCTGGGCTTTCAATTCTGTTCCACTGGTCTGTGTGCCTATTTTTGTTTCAGTACCATGCTGTTTTGATGATGATGGCTTTATAATATTGTTTAAGGTCTGGGAGTGTGATGCCTCCATTTCTGTTTCTTTTCCTCAGGATGGTTTTGCCAATTCTAGGTGTTTTCAGGTTCCAGATAAATGATTGTAGTGTTTGTTCTATTCTCTTAAAGAAGCTTGGTGGAACTTTGATGGGTATTGCATTAAATTTGTATATGGCTCTGGGGAGAATATTCATTTTGATGATATTTATTCTTCCAATCCATGAGCATGGGATATCTTTCCATTTCTTGGTATCAGTTTCTATTTCCTTGAGTAGCGACTCATAGTTTTCAGTATACAAGTCTTTCACTTCTTTGGTCAACTTTATTCCTAGGTATTTGATTGATTTTGCTGAAACAGTAAATGGGAGTGATTTCTGGATGTCTTCTTCTTCAGATTTAGTGTTTGCGTAAAGAAATGCCACTGATTTTTGTACATTGATTTTGTAGCCTGATACCTTGCTATATTGCCTAATAACTTCCAGTAATTTTCTACTGGATTCTTTAGGTTTTTCTATGTATACTATCATATCATCTGCAAATAGTGAGAGCTTGACTTCTTCCCTTCCAATCAGTATCCCTTTGATTTCTTTCTCTTGCCTGATTGCTATGGCAAGAACTTCCAATATTATGTTGAAGAGTAACGGTGACAGTGGACAGCCCTGTCTAATCCCTGATCTGAGGGGGAATGCTTTCAGCTTCTGTCCATTGAGTATGATGTTGGCTGTAGGTTTGCTATATATAGACTCCACTATCTTGAGGAATTTCCCATCTATTCCCATTTTTTGTAGAGTTTTGAGCATTAATGGGTGTTGGATTTTGTCAAAGGCTTTCTCTGCATCTATTGAGATAATCATGTGGTTTTTGGCTTTGCTTTTATTGATTTGGTGAATGACATTGATTGACTTACGGATGTTGAACCAGCCTTGCATTCCTGGGATGAATCCCAGTTGGTCATGATGAACAATCTTTTTGATGTGTTGCTGTATCCGGTTGGCCAAGATCTTGTTTAATATTTTGGCATCTATGTTCATCAGAGATATTGGTCTGTAGTTTTCCTTTTTTGTTCTGTCCCTATCAGCTTTTGGTATCAGGGTGATGTTGGCTTCATAAAAGGTGGAAGGGAGTATTCCTGTTTCTTCAGTCTTATGGAATAGATTAAGAAGTATGGGTATTAACTGTTTCCTGAAAGTTTTGTAGAATTCGTTTGTGAAGCCATCTGGTCCCGGACTTTTGTTGTTGGGGAGATTCTTAATAACGGTTTCAATTTCTTTGTCTGTGATTGGTGCATTTAGATTTTGTAGTTCTTCTTGGTTCAGTTTTGGAAGTGCATAGGTTTCTAGGAATTGTTCCATTTCTTCCAGATTCTCTAGCTTGGTGGCATATAGTTCTTTATAGAAGTTTTGCAGGATTCTCTGGATTTCTGTGGTGTCAGTTGTGATATCTCCTGCATCGTTTACAATTCTATTAATTTGAGTCTTCTCTCTTTTTTGTTTCGTGAGTCTGGCTAGGGGTTTGTCAATTTTGTTTAATCTTTCGAACAACCAACATTTGGCTTCATTGATCTTTTGGGTGTTTTTTTTTTTTTTCGATGTTGTTTATTTCTGCTCTAACTTTAGTGATTTCTGTCCTTTTGGTTGCTTTAGGGTTCCTTTGTTCCTCTTTCTCTAAGTCCTTGAGGTGTGCAGTAAGGTCATTCATTTGGGCTTCTTCTTGGTGTTTAATATGTGATTGTATGGCTATAAGTTTCCCTCTCAGTACTGCTTTAGCTGTGTCCCAAATATTTTGATAGGTTGTGTCTTCATTTTCATTTGTTTCCAGGAACATTTGAATTTCCTGTTTGAGTGAGTCTCTGACCCAGTGGTTCTTAAGGAGCATGTTGTTTAGTTTCCAAATTCTATGTCTTTTAATAATTTTCCGTTTGTTGTTAAATGTTAGTTTTACTCCACTGTGGTCTGAGAAGATACTTGGGATGATTTCAATGCTCTTGAATTTATTGATGCTGTCTTTGTGGCCTAACATGTGGTCTATCCTTGAGTATGTGTTATGTGGGTTTGAAAAGAAGGTGTATTCCAGTTTTTTGGGGTGGAGGAGTCTGAAAATGTCCAAGAGGTCTAGTCTGTCAATCTCTTCATTCAATTCTCTTGTATCTTTATTGGTTCTCTGCTTTGTTGATCTGTCTAAGTGTGAGAGTGGGGTATTGAAGTCTCCCACTATTATTGTATTACTATTGATGTATTTTTGAAATTCTTTCAGTATATGCTTAATGTATTTAGATGGTCCCTCGTTGGGTGCATAGATGTTAATAATTGTTAAGTCTTCTTGGCTGATTGATCCTCTAATCATTAAGTAATGTCCTTGCCTATCTTTTATTACTTTATTTAACTTAAAATCTATCATGTCTGAGATGAGAATGGCTGTTCCTGCCCTTTTTTGTGGACCGTTAGCCTGTATGATAGTTTTCCATCCTTTCACTTTAAGTCTGTGTTTATCTTGTTGTGACAGATGGGATTCTTGCAAGCAGCATATGGTTGGGTTATGTTTTCTGATCCATCCCCCCACCCTGTGCCTTTTGATGGGTGAGTTTAAGCCATTGACATTTATTGATATTATGGATTTAATGTATTGTAGTGCCATTGTTCTAAAAAACAATTTGTTTACTCTGATATATTGCAAGTATTATAGTGATGTTCTTGTTTATAAGAGGTCTTTTAGTACCTCTTTCAGGGCCGGCTTGGTGATGGTTGCCTCCTTTAACTGTTGTTTGTCTAAGAAGGTTTTGATCCCTCCATCTAGCTTGAATGAAAGTCTAGCAGGATATATTATCCTTGGTTGAAACCCTTTTTCATTCAGGGCTCGATAGATATCTTGCCACTCCCTTCTGGCTTTTAGAGTTTGAGTGGAGAAATCTGCAGATAGTCTTATGGGTTTTCCCTTGTATGTGACTTTTTGTTTCTCTCTTGCAGCCTTTAGGATCCTTTCTTTATCCTTACTTCTTCTCATTGTGACTATGATGTGTCTTGGTGTCTTCAGGTCTGGGTTGATTCTGTTTCGTACTCTTTGGGCCTCTTGAACCTTGATATCCTTTCTGTTATTCAGGTCTGGGAAATTTTCTTGTATTATTTTTTCTAGAATGTTTGCTTCCCCTTCCTCTCTTTCTTCCTCTGGCAGGCCAATTATACGAATGTTACTTCTTTTGAGATCATCCCATATGTCTCTGTTGTTATTTTCAGTGTCTCTCAATCTCTTTTTTAGCTCTTTCACCTCTTTCTTAGTTTTATCTAACTCATCCTCTGTCTAATTCTGTTTTCTGCTTCTGTTAGTCTTCTTTCCCTTGCCTCAGCTTCTTTCTTCATTACAGCTATTTCAGCTTTCAGTTCTCTAATTGCCTCAAGATAATCAGTATTTTCCTTGGGGGTCTCAACTGTTGTTTCCTAATACTGCCATTCCTTTCCTCCAATGTTGTTTTCAATTCTGTGATTAATAAGTTTATTATTGCTTGCATACTTTTCTTATCTATGGTTACTTCTGTCTGATTTGTGGTTTCTTCTGGGCTCTTGTCTTCCTTCATTGGAGTAGCAGTTTTATTTGTTTTTAATCTACCCATTTTTTTTATTTATGTGTTTCTCTTTTTTTTAATGATCTGTAGTTCCTCAGTTGTTGTGTCTTGAGTACAAGTAACACTGTACTAAATACCTTTATGACAATTGCACTCACCAACCTCCGGAATTACAGTAGCAACTGAAGCAAGTATTGAAGTAGTTTAATCGTTACCAGTTAGCCAAACAATTTCTCCAGTCCGTGAAAAAATAGTAACCAAATCCCAGTGAAGAAAGAGAAAAGAAAGAGAGGATAGCAAGAATAGACAGTTATGCAAATCTACTATCCAGTGTATATTCTAGAGGTAACAAGAGGGGAAAGGGACCTAGAGCAGAGATACACACATAGAGAGTCCACTCTGAGTCAGATTTCTTCCCCAGAGTAATTCACAAATTCAGAGAGGCAGAGAAGAAAGAAGTGTATGACAAGATAAAAAAAAAAAAAAGAAAAGAAAAAAAAGAGAGAGATAAGAGAGAGAAAAGGGAGAAGATAACAAGAAGAGTTGTAATTAAAGAGCAGTGTAAGGAACTTCCCGAATGCGTATCAGTGAGTTAAAAAAAAAAATACCCTGTTTGGTGGTATAGGGTATCCTGCTAGTAGCTGGTCCCAGGGACTGCTTATGGGGGGGGAGGGGCTGCGGGAAGGATGTATGCTTGAAAATTAAAAGGAAGAAAAAAGAATTTTTTTCCCTACTCTAATTCTTAACCCAAATTAAGTTATGATTGCCTCCTTGGTGTCTTAGGACACCTTATTGGCTGGCCTGCTAAAGCCAGAAAATCCTATTGTCTCCAGGGGAGTGCTTGCGGAGCTCAGAGGCTTGCAGCTTCCGGGAAACCCCCCCCCCCAGACTTTTTTAAAGGATTTCTCAAAAATGGAAACTAGCTCCAAGTCCTTTGATCCAATGAGAGCTATACTCAAGAAGTCTTTGGATCTGCCCTCAGGGTCGCGGTGGACCCTGGAGACTCCCAAGAGAAAGCCCCCGAGCTAAAGTGCTCTCTCTGGGTCCTCTGCCCACCGCCCAGCAGTGCTCTGCAACCGGCGGAGGAGCCGCCTTCCTGGGCGGAGGACAATGCCCGGCGCACTTGCCTTGCCCGCTGCCGCCTGGGAAGTCTGGAGCCCCGCTAGTCCGTGTCACCTTTACTCTAATTCTTAACCCAAATTAAATTATAATCACCTCTTTGGTGTCACCCCTTATTGACTGGTCTGCTAAAGGCAGAAAATCCTACTGTTGCCGACGATGCGATCAGAGCACTCGCTGTAAGCAGCTTCTCAGTCCGCCATCTTCCTCACTCCCAACTTTTAATTTTTGTAGAAGTTAACTAGCATAGTCATGAAAATTGTCAAAGGCAGTGCTATAAAATAAGACACTCCTAACAAAGTCTTGACTTTTTTTTTTTTTTTTTTTCGGTCTGTGTGGTATGGGTGATGGAGGTCCTCTTCAGAGTTTCGACAAACTTTTTTTCAGAAAGATTGAGGGTGGGTCTGGGGAAGGACACCAAGACAACATGGGTTAAGCTTGAATTTGAATTGTGCCCTTTGCAGATCATGCACCTTCCCAGGTGATTTATCACAGTGGTCAGAAATAAAACCTTTAAGAGTAGATTTTGCCTAAATGGATGAGAATAATAAATGTAGGCAGGGAGAGGGCAGTGGTGTAACTGGCTAAGAGCACAAGGACCTGCACAAGGATATAGGTTCAAGTCTCTGCTCCCCACCATCCTGGGGGATGTTTCAGAAGTAGTGAAGCAACTCTGCAGATGTCTGTCTTTCTCCCTTCTCTCTCTCTCTCTAATCGGAGCAGTGCTCAGCTCTGACTTACAGTGGTGTGGGGGAGTGAATCCATGACTTTGAGCCACAGGTGTGAGAATTTCTAGCACAACCATTAAACTATCTACCCCCACTCTCTCTTCCTCTATATCTCCCCCTTTCCCTTTCAATTTCTCTCTGTCCTATCAAATAAAATAGAAAGAAAAATAAAGGATAAATGTAGGCAGATAAGAAAGAAACCAAAAAATAATGACAGAAACACTTGTAAGAGAGACACAACACTTCCCATTTTATGAATCCAAATAGGTCCCTGTGAGAGTGTGTATATGTGTGTGTTTGGGGATATATAAATGCAGTTCTAAAAAGATGTCACCAAGCTCAGCAGCAGCAGCAACAACAAATCAAATAAATAACCCCATTCAAAAGTGGGGGCAGAATATGGTCAGAATTTTTACTAGACATTTAAAATGCCAACAGACATATGAAAAAATCCTCCAACTCACTGATTGTCAGAGAAATGCAAATAAGGACAATAAGATACCATTTCACTCCATTGAAAATGTCATACATCAGAAAGGATAGTATCAAATGCTGGAGGGGTTGTGGGAGTAAAGGAACCCATGTACACTGTTGATAAGAATGTAAACTGGTCCAGCCACTGTGGAGAGCAGTCTGGAGCTCTCTAGTCTAGAAATGGACCTGTTCTTTGACCTGGCAAGTCCTCTCCTGGGGAGAGAGTCTAAGGAACCAAACACCCCCCATCCAAAGATACCTTTGTATACCTATGTTCATAACAGCACAACTTTTTTTTCTTTATTGGGGGATTAATGGTTTATAATCAACAGTAAAATACAGTAGTTTGTACATTTGTAACATTTCTCAATTTTACACATAACAATTCAGTCCCCTCAAGGTCCTCCTCTGCCATCATGTTCCAGGACCTAAACCCTCCCCTTCACCCCAGAGTCTTTTTCTTTGGTGCAATACACCAAACCCAGTCCCATTTCTGCTTTGTGTTTTCTTGTTTTTCAACTCATTATTATTATTAGTGATTTAATAATGATCAACAAGATTGTGGAATAAGTGTTGCACAATTTATACAGCTCCCACTGCCAGAGTTTTGTATCCCATACCCTCCATTGGAAGGTTCCCTATTCTTTATCCCTGAAGGAGTATGGATCAAAGATATTTATGGGGTACAGAAGGTGGGAGGTCTGGCTTCTTTAATTGCTTCTCCATTGGATATGGGTGTCGGCAGGTTGATCCATACCCCCAGCCTGTTTCTGTCTTTCCCTAGTGCAATAGGGCTCTTTCTGGGAAGGTGGTTTTCCAGGACACATTGATGAGGTTGTCTGCCCAGGGAAGTCAGGATGGCACACAATTTTAATAGCACAAACTTGGCGACAACCTAGGAATCCAACAACAGATGAATGGTTAAAAAAATTGTGGCATATATACAATGGAAAACTGCTCAGCTATTAATAATGATGTTCACTCATGGAAAGAACAAAAGAAAAAAAGCCAGAAAGGGGAAACACAAAGTATAACCTGGACTGGGTTTTGATGTATTGCACCTAAGCAAGGACTCTGAGAACTTAGGGCAGGGAGGGGTTGGGAGTCTTGGGGGGGGGCATGATAATGGCAAAGGACCTAAGCTAGGCGCGGGTTTTGCAGACACCTATCATGGTGAGATGGGAAATTGTACCCCTGTGCCAACAGTTATACTGTAAACCATGAATGGAACAATATATATTTTTAAATACAGTCATTTTAGGGTACGCCCCCCATGTGTACAGATTACCATGCCCAAGGACCCAGGTTCAAATTCCTGCTCCCCACCTGTAGGGAGGACACTTCTCAAGTGCTGAAGCAAGTCTGCAATATCTGTCTCTACCTCTCTATCTCCAGTCCCCATCAATTTCTCTGTTCTAGAAAGTATAATAGAAGAAGAAGGAGAAGGAGAGGGAGGAGGAGGAGGAGGAGGACGAGGAGGAGGAGGAGGAGCTGAGAGGAGAGGAAGAGGAAGGGGAAGGGGAAGGGGAAGGAGTATGAATGAGGAGGAGGAGGAGAAGAAGAAGAAGAAGAAAGAAGAAGAAGAAGGAGGAGGTGGAGGAGGAGGAGGAGGAGAAGGAGGAGGAGGAGGAGGAGGAGAAGAAGAAGAAGAAGAAAAAAAAAAGAAAGAGTGTCTTCCAGAAGTGGTAGGTTCCTAGTGCGGGCACTGAGCCTCCCGTGATAACCCTGGTGAAATCCTGAGTCAATTTTCTTTTTCCTCTCCTTCTTTCTCTCCTTCCTTTGCTTCTTCCTTTCTTTCTTTCATTCTCCTCTCTCATGCTTTCATTTGTATTCTTAGAAAAACCTCTTGTTTGGCATGACTGAGAAAGGTATTTGTGCATCAGGGTGGTGTCACAGAATCTGGACCCCATTAGAGGATATCAATAAGCTAACTGGCAGAGCCTCATCTGGTATCAGCGGTACACAGTCAGTGGAGAGTTAGGATGGAGAATAGCAGATGTGATGTTTCAGACTGAGGAGAGAGGAGGGCTTCTGCTTGTCACGGAAAATGGGAGAATTACAAGAAAAGCCCTGGTCCTGACACAGTACATGAGCACATAGTACAGCAGAGGTCACTCAGGAACAAGTGGATGTGTGTATGTTAAAATGCTTTCAGGCAATAACTGAATCTGCCACCTTCATTTACTCTGTCTCTGCCTTAATAACATTTTTCCCTAATGATATTTGTTTTTTCCAGATTGCACAAAATACTTAAAATTTCTGTTTGGTAATTTTTGTTATTTTCATTGGATGATTGACCCAGTACTTAGTCTCTTAGGGTAGAATTGGAGGGAGAAGACCTTTTAATTAATGATGCTTTGCCTCTGCAGAAGATGTCATATTAGGTGACGGGAAAGTGACTATAGATGAGTATTAGACAATGGAAAAGCACAGATATTAGTAAGTAGAGGAAACTTGAGCCACACAGTCAATTTCTTAAAGAGTAAAAATGCTGGGAGTCGGGCGGTGGCGCAGTGGGTTAAGCGCACGTGGCGCAAAGCGCAGGGACCCGCGTAAGGATCCCGGTTCGAGCCCCCGGCTCCCCACCTGCAGGGGAGTCGCTTCACGGGCAGTGAAGCAGGTCTTCAGGTGTCTATCTTTCTCTCCCCTATAACTCTGTCTTCCCCTCCTCTCTCCATTTCTCTGTGTCCTATCCAACAACAAAGCAACGTCAACAATGGCAATAATAACTGCAATGAGGCTGCAACAACTAGGGAAACAAAAAGGGGGAAAAATGGCCTCCAGGAGCGGTGGATTCATGGTGCAGGCACCGAGCCCAGCAATAACCCTGGAGGAAAAAAAAAAAAGAGTAAAAAATGCTTCTTTCTCTAATGACCTGCGTCTGAACAAAGACTTCAGGATTTTGGAAAAGATAAGACTTCCCCTGCTGATTTTAGTGCTGTAGAAAAAAAAAAAAACATTGCCAACACAGTGATACAAAGAGAAGGTAGGAAGAAAGAGAAAGTCAGGAGAAGAGAGAGAGAGAGAGAGACCACTCCCACAGTAGGCTCTGACATTATTCAACATCAATTTTAGAAGTTCTGCTATATAAGTCAAGAAAAGTCAGAAGTCAAGATTCACTAAGCACATTAGTATAGCTCCAAGGGCCAGAAAATCACACTCTTTGTTGAACTTTGGGGAAATATGTAAGAGGGACATTTGGAAAAAATAATTCTCAGGGTTGTGCATTGGCACATCTAATAGAGGCACATGTTACCGTGTGCAAGGAACTGGGTTCAAGTTCCTAGTCCCCACATGCAAAGGAGAAGCCTCACATATTGTGAAGCAGTTTACAGACTTCTCACTTTCTCTCTCCTTCATTCCTCCTTTCCTCTCTATTTGTCTATTAAAAAAAAAAAAAAGCAAAAGGAAGAGGGGGAAATGGAAAATGTCTACTGGGAGCTGGGAGCAGTGGATTCTTGGTGCAAACACCGAGACCCAGGATAATCCTGGTGGAGAAAAAAAGAAGAAAAAGGGAAAAGAAAGAAAGGAGGAAAAGGAAGGAGAGAAAAAGTAAAAGAAAGAGGAAGAAAGGAAGAGAGAGATTGTAAGGAAGGAAAGAAAGATGAATTCTGATAGTCATAAAAAAAACGTGCTGCTGGTCAAATAAGTTAAGGCTGTTTTCTTATTGTTGTGCAAAAGTAGGCATTTCCAAAAGGAAGCTGCTAGAAACATGAGGTCATATCTTTAAAATAGTATCACAGGTTCACAGAGGTGAATGAGAATGAAGCTAAGATAGGGGAAGGGATGAAGATGAACTGGCAACATCATTCCCTATTGTAGCTACATTCAAATCCAAAAAAGTTACTCCTAGACAAAGGCATATCAGTGTGTGTATAGTATCAGTTGAAACAAAACTGGGTTGGCAGTAAATTTCAGATCAACCTGAGTGTCTCAGACATGTGCGTAACTGTACAAGAAATCTGGAAAGAGACTTGAAATAACTTTTAGGTGGAAGAACATTGAAATTCAGGAACATTGAGGGCGTATGCATTGTGTTTTGAGTCACCAGAACTATTACACACTTTGGTGAAGGGGAACGTACTTTACAAACTGAAGTGGGAAACAAATGCTGAAAGATGAATATGCAAAGTTAGGTTGGAAAGTTTTCACCATAAACCTTCGTAAGATAGCATACATTTTTCTCTTTCTGACTGTGTTTAGCAACACTAGAAGAGCAGTTTCCAAAAAAAAAAAAAAAAAAAGCACTGACAATTTAGCTAACTGATACCTTCAGTAAATATGAGGTAACTCATATTCTCCATAAAAAAGAAGACCAAATATAAATTACTGACAAAGATTCACCATAGGGAGGAGTTGGGAAGCAGCGCAGTGGGTTAAGAGCAGGTGGCACAAAATGCAAGGACCAGCGTAAGGATCCCTGTTCGAGCTCCTGGCTCCCCACCTGTAAGGGGGTCACTTCACAGGTGGTGAAGCAGGTCTGCAGGTTTCTCTCTTTCTCTCCCCCTCTCTGCCTTCCCTTCTTCTTCATTTCTATGTCCTATCTAACAACGACGACATCAATAACAATAGTAACTACAACAACAGTAATATATATAATATATATATTTATATATAAATATATATAAATATATATATATATAACAAGGGCAACAAAAGAGAAAATAAATAAGATTAAAAAAAGATTCCCCATAAAGCAACTTTAATCAGGTTCCTCTTTTTCTATTATTGTTATTTTTATTTTTTACTAGGCCTCACTTAGCCTTGCTTTGCCAACCACACTACTGAGTCAGTTTATTGAAGATCATCTCTGGAGAACTGATCATTCTTGTTACCTGATCAAATTACTATCTATCTCTCTGCCTTTGAAATAAGACTATTTGGTTTATTCAGCAAGGATCCCATTAAACATATTTAGCAATAATTCCCTTCCCTCAGTGTCTCTCCTCAGTAATTATCAGTCCACTGAGCACCATCATTGTGTCATAAACCCCACTGTTCATGTTAGGTTTAGAACTGAGCTCTATTGATCTCTTCTACTACATCAATATTGAAAACCCCTTTTTGTAGTTTTTGATAAAGCTTTCCTTACCACTTTAGTAAGCTTTTTTAAAAAATTTTTTATTTAAGAAAGGATTAATGAACAAAAACATAATGTAGGAGGGGTACAACTCCACACAATTCCCACCACCCAATCTCCATAACCCACCCCCACCCCTGATAGCTTTCCCATTCTCTAGCCCTCTGGGAGCATGGACCCAGGTTCGTTGAAGGTTGCAGAAGGTAGAAGGTCTGGCTTCTGTAATTGCTTCCCCGCTGAACATGGGCATTGAGTGGTCGGTCCATATTACCAGTCTGCCTCTCATATTGTGAAGCAGTTTACAGACTTGTCACTTTCTCTCTCCTTCATTCCTCCTTTCCTCTCTATTTGTCTATTAAAAATAAAAAAGCAAAAGGAAGAGAGGAGAAAATGGAAAATGTCTACTGGGAGCTGGGAGCAGTGGATTCTTGGTGCAAACACCGAGACCCAGGATAATCCTGGTGGAGAAAAAAAGAAGAAAAAGGGAAAAGAAAGAAAGGAGGAAAAGGAAGGAGAGAAAAAGTAAAAGAAAGAGGAAGAAAGGAAGAGAGAGATTGTAAGGAAGGAAAGAAAGATGAATTCTGATAGTCATAAAAAAAACGTGCTGCTGGTCAAATAAGTTAAGGCTGTTTTCTTATTGTTGTGCAAAAGTAGGCATTTCTAAAAGTAAGCTGCTAGAAACATGAGGTCATATCTTTAAAATAGTATCACAGGTTCACAGAGGTGAATGAGGAATGAAGCTAAGATAGGGGAAGGGATGAAGATGAACTGGCAACATCATTCCCTATTGTAGCTACATTCGAATCCAAAAAAGTTACTCGTAGACAAAGACATATCAGTGTGTGTATAGTATCAGTTGAAGACAAAACTGGGTTGGCAGTAAATTTCAGATCAACCTGAGTGTCTCAGACATGTGCGTAACTGTACAAGAAATCTGGAAAGAGACTTGAAATAACTTTTAGGTGGAAGAACATTGAAATTCAGGAACATTGAGGGCATATGCATTGTGTTTTGAGTCACCAGAACTATTACACACTTTGGTGAAGGGGAACGTACTTTACAAACTGAAGTGGGAAACAAATGCTGAAAGATGAATATGCAAAGTTAGGTTGGAAAGTTTTCACCAGAAACCTTGGTAAGAGCATGCATTTTTCTCTTTCTGACTGTGTTTAGCAACACTTGAAGAGCAGTTTCCAAAAAAAAAAAAAGAGCACTGACGATTTAGCTAACTGATACCTTCAGTAAATATGAGGTAACTCATATTCTCCATAAAAAAGAAGACCAAATATAAATTACTGACAAAGATTCACCATAGGGAGGAGTTGGGAAGCAGCGCAGTGGGTTAAGAGCAGGTGGCGCAAAATGCAAGGACCAGCGTAAGGATCCCTGTTCGAGCTCCCGGCTCCCCCACCTGTAAGGGGGTCGCTTCACAGGTGGTGAAGCAGGTCTGCAGGTTTCTCTCTTTCTCTCCCCCTCTCTGCCTTCCCTTCTTCTCCATTTCTTTCTGTCCTATCTGACAACAACGACATCAATAACAATAGTAACTACAACAACAGTAATATATATAATATATATATTTATATGTAAATATATATATATATAACAAGGGCAACAAAAGGGAAAATAAATAAGATTAAAAAAAGATTCCCCATTAAGCAACTTTAATCAGGTTCCTCTTTTTCTATTATTGTTATTTTTATTTTTTACTAGGCCTCACTTAGCCTTGCTAGGCCAACCACACTACTGAGTCAGTTTATTGAGGATCATCTCTAGAGAACTGATCATTCTTGTTACCTGATCAAATTATTATCTATCTCTCTGCCTTTGAAATAAGACTATTTGGTTGTGTTCAGCAGGATCCCATTAAACATATTTAGCAATAATTCCCTTCCCTCAGTGTCTCTCCTCAGTAATTATCAGTCCACTGAGCCCCATCATTGTGTTCATTAGTCATTAACCCCACTGTTCATGTTGGGTTTAGAACTGAGGTCTATTGATCTCTTCTACTACATCAATATTGAAAACCCCTTTTTGTAGTTTTTGATAAAGCTTTCCTTACCACTTTAGTAAGCATTTTTTTTAAATTTTTTATTTAAGAAAGGATTAATGAACAAAAACATAAGGTAGGAGGGGTACAACTCCACACAATTCCCACCACCCAATCTCCATAAGCCACCCCCTCCCATGATAGCTTTCCCATTCTCTAGCCCTCTGGGAGCATGGACCCAGGGTCATTGTGGGTTGCAGAAGGTAGAAGGTCTGGCTTCTGTAATTGCTTCCCTGCTGAACGTGGGCGTTGACTGGTCGGTCCATACTCGCAGTCTGCCTCTCTCTTTCCCCAGTAAGGTGTGTCTCTGGTCAAGCTGAGCTCCAGGACACATTGGTGGGGTGTTCAATCCAGGGAAGCCTGGCCAGCATCCTGGTGGCATCTGGAACTGGTGATTGAAAAGAGAGTTAACATAGGAAGCCAAACAATTTGTTGAGCAATCATGGATCCCAAGCTTGGAATAGTAAAGAGGAAGTGTTAGGGAGGTACTCACTGCAAACTCTAGTGTACTTCTGCTTTCAGGTATATATTTTGCAGTAGTTTATGGATACGTGTGCACATAAGCTCTCTCTCACAGAAACTGGTGTATATCTAGGTTATGGGACTTTGTTAGAAAGTGAACCACCTGAGATGAAATTAGAGTGTACTATAAAAGGAAAGGTCTCACCCGAGTAATGAAGCTGAAGGGTTGTCATTCCACACGTGAAGTCTCTGGACACAGTCTGAGGTGAAGCATGTTGAGGTGGCAATCTTTGCATTGGTTAGGTTGTGATCGGCAGATGCAATATTATTTGGTTTGGATTGGGAGATGCATTCGGGAAAGTGGGCCCTATCCAAGGGTTCCAGTACTTGGGGAAGGAGGGGCTCTATAGTGGAGATGTGAGGTTCCTGCTGTCTTAGGGTTCCAAAAGACAATCGATAGTTAATATTATCATCACATTATTTGTTAATTGGGTTAACTTTGAAAAGTCCTTTTGTTATGGTTGCTGTACAGTATCCAGTATATAGTATATAGCTGTGCTATTGGATGCTTCTAATCTACTTGGTCTAGGCTTTTGAGAGAGTCCGCATATCAAATACACAGCCTATATATTAAAAGGATTCAGTTTGTGTTTTGAGAAACTTTGAGACATACAATTGATTTTCCCCCTCTCATATTAATTAACTACTGATTTATTTGTCTATATTTTTCTAGGAGTGTACATAAACACCATTCCCACCACCAAAAGACTGAGACCCATCCCTCCCACCCACTCCCACCCCCCACTGGCCCAGGAAGCTGCATGTCTTCCCCTCACCACTGGGTTTTTACTTTGGTGCCCTACTTACAATTTGATCAGGTCCTGCTTTTAGTTTTCCTTTCAGATCTTCTTAATCAACTTCTGTTGATGAGTGGGATCATCCCATACTCATCTTTATCTTTCTGACTTAGTTCACTTAACATATTCCTTCTAGCTCTGTCCAAGCTGGGTCATTTTAATAATTGTTTCTTTGATGTTAAATTGTACTGTTTGAGAAAATGAACAAGATAAATGTTGAGGAAAGTTGATAGGTTGATGGATAGGAGACTTTCAAGTTTCACTGCCCTTATAGAAAAGCTGTGGAGAAGGGAGTTTTCTACTGGAGAGAGCTTTTCTATTATATAGGGAGAATGACCTATGAAAAGGACATTTCAGATTGTAGGATAAAAGTCAAAAGCCTGGGGGGGATAACCTAGAAATAATGCTAGACAAATTTCAGCATTCTGTTGAAATAAATGAAGTGAACATGAAGCCATTGGATGATGCAAAAAAAAAAAAAAAAAAAGCAGATACCAAGACATCCCATGCCTGTTGTAGAAAGCTTTTGCTACAGAATCTCCTACTTGAATCTAAAAGTGAAGAATAAAGCGAGCAGGATTACACTCATCAGAAATAAAGCTGCTCTAGAAATAATCTAGAGTCACAGAATGGGCTTCCACAGTTTGCGTCTAAGATTGAATTTATCATTAATCACATGGTCTGATAGAACCTTCCAAATGGACCTAGTAAATTTTCACTTAAATTAAACAGAACATTTTATAATTTTCTGTAGTTATCACATCTTAATTTGACCTTTGAAAGTGAGAATTACATATTTTTAAATAACCTTTTTTCAGTGTTTTCTTCTGAAATTTCAGTCAGGGCGGGGGTAGATAGCATAGTGGTCATGCAAAGAAACTTTCATGCCGAAGACTCCAAAGTCCTAGATTTAATCCCATGCACCACCATTAGCTAGAGCTGAGCTGTTCTCTGGTAGAAAGGAAGGAAAAAAGGAAAGAAAGAAAGAAAGAAAGAAAGAAAGAAAGAAACAAAGAAAGAAAGAAGGAAAGAAAGGAAGAAAAAAAGAAAGAGAAAAGAAAGAGAGAGAATTAAGTCATTGAACTGAAATCCCTTTAGTGTAGATGTTGCATTGCTGAATAACTTTGTGATCTGCGTTGTGACCTATCATATGTTTAAAGCACCTGCATAATATATTTCCAGGAACATGATGTTTTTAGAGCATTATGCCAGTGAGTACCAATAATTTCTTTTGTTCCTGTTAACTCCCAAGAGGCAGATACTCAAGTAAGACATTGGTTATAAAAGGACATATAAGCACTTATATTTTAAAAGAAAGCAACCTTCAGAATAAACTTGAAATTCCTTATTTTTGTCCCAGCTGATCAACTTTTCTTCTTTCCATCTGACCTGATAACAAACAACCTTTTCCTAAACTGTTCTCATGCCAGATACTGCACACCTTTGACTTCTGTGTGCCTCCTTTGTAATCCTGCCACACCCTTCAACTGTGGAGGCTTTACCTCCACACAGATAATTGACCCTAACAGTGATGAACTTTGTAATTGTTCATCCTTAGTGACCATAATTGTAAATTAAATTACCTGATCAACTGTCACAGAAAGTCATCTTGTAATGATGGGAGGTTGCTTTAAAAAAAAAACAAAGACAGAATTATATCTTTTGGTATTTGAGAGGAGAGGTACCCGTTGTTTGTACTTTTTATAATTTCTCATAGATTTCTATTATAGTTTTAGTGAAGTGAGAGATTAAAACTCTGTTATATATTGTTGGATAGTATGCCAGCTCCCTCTGGCTTCTGCTTAACGATATGCCTATATAGGGATAAATTTAATCCCATTCAAAGCTTTGGTCTATTTACATAAATCACTTTTACATAAAGCACTCCCTCCAGGGCATTGGTGGTTCAGTGATAGGATTCTCGCCTGCTCCACCCCCTCCTTGTCACACTCTGATTTTCACCAGTCACTTTTCTCTCCACCCTCTCTATGTCACATCCTGTTTCCACCCTACTTGGCAAGTATATATAAAGACAGCATTGTGAGTTTTAGAGTACTTTTACTTGAGTTTAGCTTAGCTCGTCTTAGATTGTGCTGCGTCCTGCATGAATAAAGAGATACTGCCTACAGCTCAACCATGAGTCCCTGGTCATCTGTTACCCGCCTGTGATGCCAGCCTGGCGAAAACAACATAGCCCGTCAAAAACAACATATGGCGCCTACAACATGGGGTGGGACTGGACCTGCGCAACTCCCAAATAAGTGAAGACTTTGTCTACCTATGCACTATGGTCTTCTCTTCTACTTATGAAGAGGTTTGCCAAAGCCTCTACTGTTTCATTATGAGACAGTTTCACTGTCTCTGGAACATTTTACTCTGGGCCACACTTCGGTTCCCTGACCGGAAACTTTGGTTTCTTATGACCGGGATCATAGAGCTTGGGAGAAGACCAGAGATTTTCCCTTGGACTTTCTGGATTCCGTCTCTCATGTTTCCTGAGGAAAAGGACTACATTTTGCTCCAGGCCACAGTTTGGTTCTTTATGACCGTGATCGTAGACCTTGGGATATGCATGGGGATTTCCCCTGGGACTTTCTGGACTTCTTCTCGAATGTTTCCCATGGAGAAGGACTAGTTTGAGGAGCATTCTCCAGTACCCTGGCAGTTCCCAAGTATGGAGACACGTGGTTAGTTCTACTCTCCTGATTGGATTCTTTCTTTGATGGGAAGACACTTTTAAATGGGTGCCTGAAGCAATCCAGCAGGAAAAGTCAGAAGCACCCTAAATGGAATTTCGAGGAGCTTTTTGGACTAGGACGCCCTCCGGGGACTCTTAATCCTACATGGTGAGATCTTGATAATCTGGTTCAAGCTGTATTTCATAAGAGAATGATTTCAATGACTGAATTTTTGTTTGACATTGACTTTAAAAAAATGCTGGACGCAGCCATGATTTCTAGAGACATCAAAAAACAATCCAAAAAATTTTTTCCCTCCTTTGATTTCTCTTTTACGTCTTGACATGAATCTGAAACATTTAATCCTGAAAACTGTATGTGTTATGGGTGGGGCAGATAGTGCAATGATTATGTTTATTATTCTCATGCCTGAGGCTTTTAACCATGGTTCTTCTGTTTACCTTTCCACATTTTATTGAGTTTAAACTGTTTAAACAACCTTAAAATCATACTAGAAAGGACTTCAAATTATAATGGAGTTATCAAGTATAGTAAACTTCTAATCTGCTACAAGTTTTGTTTGACAAGTAAGTGAATTTCAGCTGTCAAAGTCTTCACATGAAAAAGCATCTACTCAGAATGAATTCCTGGAAATCCATTTGGATCCTGTTCTCTGACATCACCCACAAGATGGAATGACTACAACACACCCCCGGAAACCAATGAGGTGACCTGGCACGACCTGAAGAAACAGATTCACAGACTCCAAAGCTCACTCGCTACAGAAAAGAAGAATTCTGGTGGCTGACATTCCCCATCAAGACAGACGTGCAGCGTTTCATCCTCTGGCATTTTCTTCTGTGGTCATTTACTTTGGACTGACACCTCCATCGGACTTACTGGTGCACACTGCTGTGTTTCTCAAAGACTAACTTCAGCCAATTGCCTTGAGACTTTATAGACCATGTCCCCTCACCTGCAGGCTCTTCCCCAGAGAAAGAAAACTCCCCCTTCCTTATTAGGTTATGCCCACAGAAGCATGAAGTGCCCCAAGAGGCAAGAGATGCCCAAAGAGGCAGGAAACGCCCTTTGAGGCAAGAGATGCCCCCAGAGGCATGAAGCGTTCCCAGAGGCAAGAAATGCCTTTTGGCCTGCTAGGCCTTGCCCTTTGAGGCAAGAAACATTCCCCTTGGCATCACACTGGTTATTGCTGCTCGCCAATTTTGTTTTCCATGTCTTATGCCAGTTCTTTTGAAAACGCCTGTATGATATAGGTTTCTGTTCACCCCACAATGGCCATTAGTTAAAAAGAAAGGGGGAATTGTTGGTATGCATGAGACCCCTTCTGTTTCATTTGGTTTAAATCCCCCCTGCTTAAGACTTTTCTATTTACATATCCTCTTCATTCTATTTACATAACCACTGTTAACAAGTACCACCCTCCCTCCAGAGCATTGGTGGTTCAGTGATAGGATTCTCACCTGCTCCACCCCCTCCTTGTCACACTCTGATTTCACCAGTCACTTTTCTCTCCACCCTCTCTATGTCACATCCTGTTTCCACACTACTTGGCAAGTATATATAAAGACAATATTGTGAGTTTTACTTTACCTTGAGTTTAGCTTAGCTCTTCTTAGATTGTGCTGCATCCTGCATGAATAAAGAGATACTGCCTACAGCTCAACCATGAGTCCCTGGTCGTCTGTTACCCGCCCGTGAAGCCAGCCCGGCGAAAACAACATAACCCGGCGAAAACAACCTAGCCTGGCGAAAAACAACAGAAAAAAAAGAAAGAAAGAGAGAGAAAAAAAGAAAAAGATAAGAAAAAGAACAGTCATAAAAGGGCAGTGAAAGGAAATGGGGTTTTTTTGTATTTATTTTTAATTATTTACTTAGCTATGCGGGGTGAGGTGGAGGGGGTTGGCTACTTAGAAAGAAAAAAGGCCAGAGGTTTCAGAATGGTATAGACTTAGAATTAATTATACGCCCTGGTGGGGCAGGCATTTGGTAAAGAAAAGGAGCTCCCCTCCCCTGCTAAGAGCTGGTCCCCAGGGACTGGTTATGGGGGGTTGGGGGGGGCGGGAAGGAGGTATGCTTGAAAATTAAAAGGAAGAAAAAAATTTTTTCCCTTTTTCCCTACTCTAATTCTTTTTTTAAAATTTTTTAAAAATTATTTATTTATTCCCTTTTGTTGCCCTTGTTGTTTTATTGTTGTAGTTATTATTGTTGTTGTCGTTGTTGGATAGGACAGAGAGAAATGGAGAGAAGAGGGGAAGACAGAGAGGAGGAGATAAAGATAGACACCTGCAGACCTGCTTCCCCGCCTGTGAAGCGACTCCCCCGCAGGTGGAGAGCCAGGGTTCGAACCAGGATTCTTATGCCGGTCCTTGTGCTTTGTGCCACCTGCACTTAACCCGCTGCGCTACAGCCCGACTTCCCCCTACTCTAATTTTTAACCCATATTAAGTTATAGTCACCTCCTTGGTGTCACCGCTAGGACCCCTTATTGGCTGGCCTGCTAAAGGCAGAAAATCCTACCGTTTCCAGGAGATGTGGTCAGAGCTCAGCCACTAGCAGCTTCTCAGTTCGCCATCTTCCGGGAAACCCACCCCCCCCAAAGCATTTTTAAAGGATTTCTCAAAGATGAAAACTAGCTCCAAGGCCTTTAGATCCAATGAGAGCTGTACTCAAGGATGTCCTCGGATCCGCCCTCGGGGTCGCGGTGGTCCCCGGAGACACCCGAGAGAAAGCCCCCGAGCTACAGTGCTCCCTCCCGGTCCTCTGCCGGCCACCCAGCAGTGCTCTGCAACCGGCGGAGGAGCTGCCTTCCCGGGCAGAGAACAGTGCCCGGCACACCCGCCTTGCCTGCCGCCACCTGGGAAGTCTGGAGCAGCCTGCCCTCTAGTCCGCGCCACCTCTACTCTAATTCTTGACCCAAATTAAGTTATAGTCACCTCTGTGGTGTCACTGCTAGGACCCCTTATTGACTTGCCTACTAAAGGCAGAAAATCCTACCGTTTCCAGAAGATGTGATCAGAGCTCAAGCTACTAGCAGCTTCTCAGTCTGCCATCTTCCGGAAACCCCCGCCGTAAGTTTATTATTTTAACTTTGTGTATTCCAAATGTCAGTGAAACCACAGTCCAGCAGTTGTCTTTCACCTCCGTACTTAACTAAGTGTTATCACCTGCAGCTTCATCCATTTTGTTCCAAAGGACACAGCATACTAATATTTAATTTTAGATTATTACACTATACTTCTATTTTCATTAGAGAAATGAAAATTAAGGGGCCAGGAAGTAGAGCAGTGTGTTAGGTGCATATGGCGCAAAGTGCAAGGACAGGCCTAAGGATCCTGGTTTGAGCCCCCAGCTCCCCACTTGCAGGGGGGGTCTTTTCACAAGCAGTGAAGCAGGTCTGCAGGTGTCTATATTTCACTCCCTCTCTCTGCCTTCCCCTCCTCTCTCCATTTCCCTGTCCTAGCCAACAACAGCAGCAATAACAACAACAACATCAACAATGATAAACAACAAGGGCAACAAAAGGGAAAAAATAGCCTCCAGGAGCAGTGGATTTGTAGTGCTGGTACCGAACCCTAGTGATAACCTTGGAGGCAAACAAAAATAAAAAAAGGAAAAAAGGGAAATGAAAATGAAAACCACATTGAGATTCAAACTCTCACTTATAAAAATGCCCTCATTAACAAAACAAGATATGACAAGTGGTGGCAAAGAGTGGAGAGAAAGGAACACTACTACACTGGGCAGACTGGTGTAGTTCCCATGAAAAACAGTATGGAGAGTCTTTAAATAAAAATTGAAGTGTCTTTATGCTCTAGCAATACCACTCTTATCCATATACCCAAAGTCTATGAAAATACTAATTTGAAGGGGCATATGCGCTTCTATGCTCACAGCTGCGTTGTTCACAATAACCAGTGAGGGGTACCAACCTAAATGCCCATCTGTGAAGGATGCCATAAAGAAAGTATAGATCTATACTTAGGTATGTTTCCAGTTCTTCTGAACCCATCAGTGCCTTCTGTTTACAATCCAGAGTTATCTTCCCCTTCAGAACTTACTTGATGTAGCTTATCTAGTAGTAGTCTATTTGAAAATCCTATTTTACAAATCAGTATCATGCAAAAGTCACAAGACAGGGCCATAGATTAGGCCACCTGGATAGTACTCTGCTTTGCCATACGTACAGCCCAGATTCGAATCTGGTTCTCATGGCATTATAGGCAGCTCTGGCACTATGGTTAGTGTTTCTCTCTGAAAAGTTTAGCCTAGAGTAGTGAAGCTCCAGAGCTAGCAAAATATAATATAAAGTTTAAAAGAAGTACAGGCTAGCTAAATGAATGTTAGAACTAAGAAGATGAGTATGGGTGAGTGTTAAGGATCCCAACTTAATGGAAAATGAGAGTCATCATCATCATCTTTGTACAAACCTTTAACAGTGACAGCAAGCTGTTTTTTTTTTTTTTTTTCTATTGGCAGAAATCTAGTTTTAGTGAGTGCAAGTGTTCACTGCTGGACTTTTGGCACTTAAAGCCTCAGCCTCCTGAGATTTATCTTGTGCCTCTCGACAAACTCCACAAAGCAATCTGTTGCCTTCCCCATATTCATCTTTTTAACTTTTCTCAGGAAAAAGAAAAAAAAACCATGTCACTTTAATCTGGGTCCCAGACATAAATAAATGGCACCTCAGATTGGATCCTAAGAGGAATTTAATAATAATAATAATATGTTGTTAACAAAAAGTAAGTCGGATTTGAAGATGCAGTAAGGGTGTTGTAGAAATCCAAGGACTTGCAGGATTAAAAAGCTATTACCACTTGTTGGGGTAGGTTTGGAATGCCCCATGGTATAGACCAGGGCAAAGCACAGGAACACTCAGCCTTCTCACCCATATCCTACCCTTCTCTCCCTGCTAATATCTCATCTTCTCATATAGCTGACACCAAAGTGGCTTACATGTATGTTACATGGTATTTCACTTAGCTTACCCGCTGCAAGCGATGAAATAATGCCTTACGGCTCTGTTTACGTGACAGATGAGCATTCAGTAACTTTCCACAAGTTTCAGGTATTTCTCAAATCTGTGCAAGATGGCTTGTGAATGCAATATAAAGCATACCATGCTAAATCCATTCAAACTAGACAGAAATACTAACAGAATTTGTTGTCGTGTGAGTTAAAAAGTCATGCTCACAAATGCATTCTTTATTACTTTCCATGTAATTATTTCAGGTTTTGAATTTTTAAAGTAGTTATTAGTAAGAATGCTATCCTAAGAAAAGAATTTTATCCTTACAATTTATCCTTACAATTTTATGAGCATTGTTATAATTTGTCTTAAAACAAGTGTCTTTATCTTCCTCACCTCTTTTGACCAAAGTATTTCATTATTAACTTGTCAATACTAAATAATTGAACAACTTTATGGCAAGAGTTTTTCCTATGGCAATAACTTCTTGTTGTTTTTATTTTTTTGATCTATTATTTTATTAAGCAACAAAATTTTCCAGACAAGAAAACCACACCACTGTCCACGAGACGGACCCACGCACCCCTCTCCCACTTATGACCCACCTAAACCTCCCTCGTTTTTTTCCCAGCCATTGTCCTGTCTGCTGATCAAAGGTCCAGTTCTGCCTAGATCATAGCCACTCCCCTGTCCCAGCCAGAGAAGAGTCCCCATGCCGAGGCAACCTTTTTGCACAGTTGTGCTGTAAAGGGAGGCATTCCAAGACAGAGTCTGCGTCTAGCCTGTGATGCTGAAGGACCCTACAGGAAGATGGAGGTAGCAACGGCAGGCTGGAAGTGAGGAGGCCATGGGCAAGCAAGGGGGACAGGGTTCTTCTGAGCCACAGAACAAGTTAGGGCCTTGCAGGACCTGGCTCCGCAGTTCCGGGCAGGTGTTGTGTGCATGTGCATCGGTACAACTTCTGTAGCATCAGGAACTCCTCCTGCAGCGCCACCAGCTCCAGCTGCTGCCTGCTCTTCAGGGCATGCACCTCCGTCAGTTGCCGGATGAGAGACCGCACCTCCAGCAGCAGATGCACTTGGGTGCACTCTGCCAGGCAGCAGGTGCCCCTGACTTGGAGGCAGGAGAGGGAGGAGGCCGCCTGCTGGGCTTGGACCTTCTGCAGCGAGGCCTCCATTTTGGCCAGCTCCTTCTCGGTGGCCCAGACCTTCTCCATGAGCTGACACTTTCTCTCCAGCTCAGCGGCCAGCCTAAAGGCCAGCGTCTTCTCCTGTCTCACACAGAGGCAGCTATGAACAAGTCTGCAGGCCAGCAAGATGGCCAGCAGCAAGGCAGCCAATGGGGCGAAGCACAGCGCCTCCTGCAGGACCCCTGAGTCCCAGGGTCCCAGGGCACTGGGCAGCAAACCCAACAAGGTGAGCACCTTCACCAAGAGAGACCCAAAGGCGGGAGCCACAGAGGCGAACATCCTTCCACCACCTAGCTCCTCAGGATCTGGCTGGTCTCCCCGGAGACCGCAGACTCAGCAAGCACAATGGAACGCCCCCCCCAGCCCCCACATTCCAGCCAGAACCCCCAGCAAAGGACACACTGGATGGGTCAGTTGGGTGATCGGTGGGGGTGGAACCAGGCACTAAAGCGGGCTCCCTTCTTTATGCCTAAAGGTCACTCTCTCTTACTGACTTCACTTTAATGGGGAATTCAAACCCAGAAACAGGGAGCAATGTTAGAGGTGAGACTGGACCAGTCTCTGCACCCACAATCCTAAAATGTCCTCAGATTCTATCTTTAGATGAGCCAAAGTCAGCCACTGTCACTTTTTGTGTGTGTGATCAGCATTTTAATTTGTTTTTAAGGATTTATTTTTTTAAAGTGTTTATTTATTTATTATTGGATAGAGACAGAAAAATTGAGAGGGGGAGAGAGATTCAGAGAGGGATAGAGAGAGAGAAACATCTGCAGCCCAGCTTCACCACTTGTGAAATTCCCACAACAGGGGCTTGAACTTGGGTCCTTGCTCACTGTAATGTGAATGCTTAACTAGGTGCACCACTGCCTGCCCCTTGAGATTTATTTTGTTTTTAAAAAGATTTATTTATTATAGTGATTTATTTATTGCATACAAAGATACAGAGAGAGAGAGAGAGAGAGAGAGGAACGAACCTCATCAGCACCTACTATCCTGGTGCTAGGATTTGAACTCAAGACCTCAGGTTTTCAGCTTCAAAGCTTTATTCAATGTACTGCCTCTAAGGCCACTATAATTTTTTTTCCAAATGATTTAAAGAGAATAAGAGAAGTGACAGTTAACTGACTCATGCCTTCTACCTAGCTTAGCACCAGACTGCCAGGAGACAGTAGCTGAGTAACTAAAGTAACTGAGTATCTAAAGAATGAGGAAATAGATGCTAAAATATTGTTTTTCTTTTCTTTTTTATTAAGGAGATTAATGGTTTACAGTAAATACAGTCAGTCAGTTGTTGATTACATGGATAATTTTTCTCAACTTTATGCAAAACACACTCACCCCCTAGCCCAGGTACTCCTCCACCATCATGCATCAGGACCTAAAAGCCCTCCTTTCAGGGCCCAGTGGTAGGTAGTGCACTGGGTTAAGTGAATATGGTGTAAAGCACAGGGCCCAGAATAAGCATCCCTGTTCCTGCCCTCAGCTTACCACCTACAGGGAGTGGGAGGTCTGCAGGTGTCTTTCTCTCCCTCTCTCTGTCTTCCCCTCCTCCCTCAATTTCTCTCTTTTCTATCCAACAATAACAACAAGGGCAACAAAATGGGAAAAATGGCCTCTCCTATTGCAGGCACGCAGCCCCAATGATAACCCTAGAGGGGAAAAAAACCCTCCTCTCCCCAGAATCCTCTGCTTTAGTGCAGTGCACCAAACCCTGCCCAGGTTCTTCTTGGTGTTTCCCCTTTCTGTTCTTATTTCTCAACTTCTGTCTAGGAGTGACATCATCCCATATTTATCCTTCTCTTTCTGCCTTATCTCTCTTAACATGAATCCATCAGGCTCCATCCAAGATAAGGCGATGAAGGTGAATTCATCATTTGTAATAGCTGAGTAGTCTTCCATTGTGTCTGTATTTAGAAACAAAATAAGAATGGCCAATAGTTCTCCAATACTTTACAAAAAGCAAGAAATTGGGATTCAGTACATAAATAATTTTAATGAAAACTTATATTAAGATTTTAATTAAATTTGCTTTAATAAGAAATTATTGCTATCACCGTGTTAAAAGTTTTACAGTGAGCTACTACTTAAATATTATTACACTAATTGAAGGGGAAGCTGGTGGTACTAGAATTAACATTGAAAATGCTTGTTAATGTTTTAGCAGTTTATTTTTATATACTTTAAAATTATACCACTTGTTACTTTGACACTTAGATACAGAATGATCCTCCAAATAAGGGACTTTGTTTCTAGACCTGAGTCATATTCTGGCTTTGTGACCTTGTGAACACATGCTAACCTCTTTTTCTTCTTTAGACCTTTTACAAATTATAAATGTTTTTATCTAGGGGAATAGCACTTGTTAAAGAAAACATTAAGTACAAATGGCATCCAGTTAAATTGAATGTTATATTTGTTTAAAGAAGTGAATGCCAGAGAGGTTAGTGATGATTGTTTTGTATCATTTTATTTCATATGGCAACAGGATTATTGTTGGGGCACAGTGCCTGCAAAGCTGCCCCATAACTAAAAAGCAGTCAATTCCCCCACTTCCTTATGTATCTTCCCTTTTATTTTATTACTATTCTTTTTCCTCCAGGGCTATGCTGGGGCTTGGTGTGTATCCTACTGATCCACTGCTCCTGGAGGCCACTCTTCCCCCCTTTCTGTTGCCCTTGTTGTTTATCATTGTTGTTGTTGTTATTATTGTTGTCATTGCTGTTGTTATTGTTGGATGGAACAGAGAGAAGTTGAGAGAGGAGGGGGAGACAGAGAGGAGGAGAGAAAGATAAGACACCTGTAGACCTACTTAACCGCTTGTGAAGCGACCCCTCCTGCAGGTGGGGAGCCAGGGGCTTGAACTGGGGTCCTTATGCTGGTGCTTGCGCTTAGCGCCATGTGTGCTTAATCCTCTGCGTTACCACCCGATCCCTTATTTTATTTTATTTTTTTAAGAGAGGAGAGTAAGTAAGTGAGAAAGAGAGAAGGGAGGAGAGACAGTTGTAGCACTGCTCTAACAATTCTAATGGTTAAAAAGACAACAACAACAATTATAAAGCTTCCCATCCTGCAGGGGTGGAACCTAGATTGGGACCCACCCAAGTCTGCATATATGTGTGTACTCTACCGTATGTGCCAGTGCCTGGTACTGTGATAGTGATTTCTACAAGTGATGCAAATCAGGTGAAAAAGTCAACCTTAAGTGATAGTAACAGACGCAGGTCCACTAGAATGAGGAGCACACATCTTGAACTCACCCTTACTTACAACTTCAGATAGGAACCCCATGGGTTTCTCAGGTATATTTGAAAATTTAGGGAGGATTACTGAAGAGCACTAAAAACTTCACGACTTTACACCTGAAGTAGTGGAGAAATGTGAGTAGGTATGAAACTGGCACTAAGAAAAATATAAAGCAAGGAAAGGGTATGGAAAACCACTAACTTGTTTTGCTAGCAGAAAAGTAATGCTGCTCAGGTTCCTTCATTCTCCCTGACCAGCTATTCTTTCCTTCTGGATTTCGCTCTGTCTTTCTCCAATAAATAAGCAAATAAAAAATTTTAAAATTAAAAACTGAATAAGAAACCTGTAAGTTACCTAGTTGGGTAACTTTGGAATCCCATGAGCGAGAACTGTCAGAACTTATGTTGCCAGATCATATTTCACACTTTTTATTTCATGGTATATTTTCTCTAAAGGTCGATAGGATGAATGATCCATGTTGAAAATGAACTGAATAGGGTAGCGCAGTGGGTTAAGCGCACGTGACACGAAGTGCAAGGACCGGCTTAAGGATCTTGGTTCGAGGCCCCAGCTCCCCACCTGCAGGGGAGTCTCTTCACAGGCGGTGAAGCAGGTGTGCAGGTGTCTATCTTTCTCTCCCCGTCTCTGTCTTCCCCTCCTCTCTCCATTTCTCTCTGTCCTATCCAACAACAAACACATCAACAACAATAACAAAGATAACGAGCAACAAGGGCAACAAAAGGGAAAATAAAAAAAGAAAGAAAATGATTTGAACATGAGGAAAAAGGTGATAGAATTTCTTCAAGGAATCCAATGACTCTTTGTGGTTTTAGTGAAAGTCTTTAAATGAAAGACATATTTGGGTAGAGAAATAGGATGATATAAACGATGACACGGGAGAAATAGAAATAACCATCTAAAAGATAGGTTTCAGTTAGGGAAAGAAACTAGTAATAATATAGAATATGGTTAAAGACACAGTAAGAATGCTCTTTGCATCCTATTGATAACTTACTTTTCCCGGTTTGAAAACGTTGTGATAATTTTTGTGTGTGTGAAAATATATTCAGTATATTGCTTGTAATGTCTTTGAATAAGGTGGGCTTTCAGAAATTGTAAGTCAAGTGTATTTCTCTTCTCCAAGGTGTATTTCCTGTCTCAAAGATGAAAGTATATGTGAGCAGGTTAATGACTCATGGCCCTGGACATCAGGAGAAGGGTCAGCCACTGGGGGCCCCCACGTGTACAAAGGGAAGGGGGCAGGTGAAACACTTCTTGCGATATGAGTGTTCTGTCTCTTGGATGCTGCTCATGCGAGTGTGCCCGATTTGTGAATACTTACCAGGCAACATAGTTATGAGATGTATACTTTTCTACAAAAAAAATAAGCTTTAGCTTTAAAAGTAAATTAATTGCAAGGGAGATAGTGCCAGTGATAATTCACCAGTCTTTCTTTCCAGAGACTCTGAAGTCCCTGGTTCAATCCCTAGCACCAACATAAGGCAGAACTGATCAGTGTTCCAGTCTCTCTCTCTCTCTCTCTCTCTTTCTCTCTCATAGCAAGAAACAAAACTTTTAGGATGAAGTAAATTAAGAACAACATTTTGATTTTAAAAAGTAGTTTCCAGTAGTTGGAGAGGCCTCACAGTGCACAAGATATTGGGCTCTCAAGCCTAAAGTCCTGAGTTCAATCCTCGGCAGTGCATGTACCAGAGTGATAGTTTGGTTCTCTTAGATGTATTAGGTCTTCACATATGAAGTGTAAGTGTAATTGGTAAAGTGTAAAAAGTTTGCTAAGCAAAGATATGTACTATTGTTTAATAGAAATTTAGAATGGTGTGTAACTTTTAATTTTTTTTTTAATTTTTTATTTAAGAAAGGATTAATGAACAAAAACATAAAGTAGGAGTGGTACAACTCCACACAATTCCCACCACCCAATCCCCATAACCCACCCCCTCCCATGATAGCTTTCCCATTCTCTAGCCCTCTGGGAGCATGGACCCAGGGTCATTGAGGGTTGCAGAAGGTAGAAGGTCTGGCTTCTGTAATTGCTTCCCCGCTGAACATGGGCGTTGACTGGTCGGTCCATACTCCCAGTCTGCCTCTCTCTTTCCCTAGTAAGGTGTGTCTCTGGGGAAGCAGAGCTCCAGGACACATTGCTGGGGTCTTCAATCCAGGGAAGCCTGGCCAGCATCCTGGTGGCATCTGGAACCTGGTGATTGAAAAGAGAGTTAACATACGAAGCCAAACAATTTGTTGAGCTACCATGGATCCCAAGCTTGGAATACTGGAGAGGAAGTGTTAGGGAGGTACTCAATGCAAACTCTAGTGTACTTCTGCTTTCAGGTATGTATTTTGCAGTAGTTTATGGATACGTGTGCACATAAGCTCTCTCTCACAGAATCTGGTGTATATGTAGGTTATGGGACTTTGTTAGAAAGTGAACTACCTGAGATGAAATTAGAGTGTACTATAAAAGGAAAGGTGTCACCCGAGTAATGAAGCTGAAGGGTTTTCTTTCCACACGAGAAGTCTCTGGATACAGCCTGAGGTGAAGCATGTTGAGGTGGCAATCGTTGCATTGGTTAGGTTGTGATCGGCGGATGCAATATTATTTGGTTTGGATTGGGAGATGCATACGGGAAAGTGGGCCCTATCCAAGGGTTCCAGGACTGGGGGAAGTAGGGGCTCTATAGTGAAGATGTGAGGTTCCTGCTGTCTTAGGGTTCAAAAAGACAATCGATAGTTAATATTATCATCACATTATTTGTTAATTGGGTTAACTTTGAAAAGTCCCTTTGTTATGGTTTGCTGTACAGTATCCAGTATCTTGTATATAGCTGTGCTATTGGATGCTTCTAATCTACTTGGTCTAGGCTTTTGAGAGAGCCTGCATATCAAATACATAGCCTATATATTAAAAAGATTCAGTTTGTCTTTTGAGAAACTTTGAGACATACAATTCATTTCCCCCTCTCATATTAATTAACTACTGATTTATATGTCTACATTTTGCTAGGAGTGTACATAAACACCATTCCCACCACCAAAAGACTGTGACCCATCCCTCCCACCCACTCCCACCCCCCACTGGCCCAGGAAGCTACATGTCTACCGCTCATCACTGGGTTTTTACTTTGGTGCCCTACTTACAATTTGATCAGGTCCTGCTTTTAGTTTCCCTTTCAGATCTTCTTCCTCAACTTCTGTTGATGAGTGGGATCATCCCATACTCATCTTTATCTTTCTGACTTAGTTCATTTAACATAATTCCTTCTAGCTCTGTCCAAGATGGGTCAGAGAAGGTGGGTTCATTGTTTTTGATGCTGCATAGTATTCCATTGTGTATATATACCACAGCTTTCTCAGCCACTCATCTGTTGTTGGGCACCTGGGTTGCTTCCAGGTTTTAGCTATTATGAATTGTGCTGCTATAGCCATAGGAGTACACACCTCTTTTTGGTTGGGTGTTATGGAGTCCTTGGGGTATAACCCCAGGAGAGGAATTACTGGATCATATGGAAGGTCCATGTCTAGCCTTCTGAGAGTTTTCCAGACTGCTCTCCACAGAGGCTGTACCAAGTTACATTCCCACCAGCAATGTAAAAGGGTTCCTCTGTCCCCACATCCTCTCCAGCATTTGTTGCTGCTGTCCTTTTTGATGTATGCCATTCTTACAGGAGTGAGGTGGTATCTTAGTGTTGTCTTAATTTGCATTTCTCTGACAATCAGTGACCTAGAGCAGTTTTTCATATGTTTGTTAGCCTTTTGGATCTCCTCTGTGGTGAATGTTTTGTTCATATCCTCTGCCCATTTTTGGATGGGGTCATTTGCTTTTTTGTGGCTAAGTTTGCTCAGCTCTTTATATATTTTGGTGATTAGTTTCTTGTCTGATGTCTGGCATGTGAAGATCTTCTCCCATTCTGTGAGGGGTCTCTCTGTTTGTTTAATAGTTTCTTTGGATGTGCAGAAGCTTTTCAATTTGATGTAGTCTCATTGGTTTGTTTCTACTTTAGTCTTCTTTGCAATTGGGTTTGATTCATCAAAGATGTCCTTGAGGTGTATGTGGGAAAGTGTTTTACCAATGTTTTCCTCTAAGTATTTGATTGTTTCTGGTCTGACATCTAGGTCTTTGATCCATTTGGAGTTGATTTTTGTTTCTGGTGAGATAAAGTGCTTCAATTTCATTCTTCTGCATGTTTCAACCCAGTTTTCCCAGCACCATTTATTGAGAGAGCCTCCTTTTTTCATTTAATCCTTTGGGCCCCCTTATCAAAGATTAGATGCCCATAGGTGTTGGGGTTTACTTCTGGGCTTTCAATTCTGTTCCACTGGTCTGTGTGCCTATTTTTGTTTCAGTACCATGCTGTTTTGATGATGATGGCTTTATAATATTGTTTAAGGTCTGGGAGTGTGACGCCTCCATTTCTGTTTCTTTTCCTCAGGAGGGTTTTGCCAATTCTATGTGTTTTCAGGTTCCAGATAAATGATTGTAGTGTTTGTTCTATTCTCTTAAAGAAGCCTGGTGGAACTTTGATGGGTATTGCATTAAATTTGTATATGGCTCTGGGGAGAATATTCATTTTGATGATATTTATTCTTCCAATCCATGAGCATGGGATATCTTTCCATTTCTTGGTATCAGTTTCTATTTCCTTGAGTAGCGACTCATAGTTTTCAGTATACAAGTCTTTCACTTCTTTGGTCAACTTTATTCCTAGGTATTTGATTGATTTTGCTGAAACAGTAAATGGGAGTGATTTCTGGATGTCTTCTTCTTCAGATTTAGTGTTTGCGTAAAGAAATGCCACTGATTTTTGTACATTGATTTTGTAGCCTGATACCTTGCTATATTGCCTAATAACTTCCAGTAATTTTCTACTGGATTCTTTAGGTCTTTCTATGTATACTATCATATCATCTGCAAATAGTGAGAGCTTGACTTCTTCCCTTCCAATCAGTATCTCTTTGATTTCTTTCTCTTGCCTGATTGCTATGGCAAGAACTTCCAATATTATGTTGAAGAGTAATGGTGACAGTGGACAGCCCTGTCTAATCCCTGATCTGAGGGGGAATGCTTTCAGCTTCTGTCCATTGAGTATGATGTTGGCTGTAGGTTTGCTATATATAGACTCCACTATCTTGAGGAATTTCCCATCTATTCCCATTTTTTGTAGAGTTTTGAGCATGAATGGGTGTTGGATTTTGTCAAAGGCTTTCTCTGCATCTATTGAGATAATCATGTGGTTTTTGGCTTTGCTTTTATTGATTTGGTGAATGACATTGATTGACTTACGGATGTTGAACCAGCCTTGCATTCCTGGGATGAATCCCAGTTGGTCATGATGAACAATCTTTTTGATGTGTTGCTGTATCCGGTTGGCCAAGATCTTGTTTAATATTTTGGCATCTATGTTCATCAGAGATATTGGTCTGTAGTTTTCCTTTTTTGTTCTGTCCCTATCAGCTTTTGGTATCATGGTGATGTTGGCTTCATAAAAGGTGGAAGGGAGTATTCCTGTTTCTTCAGTCTTATGGAATAGATTAAGAAGTATGGGTATTAACTGTTTCCTGAAAGTTTTGTAGAATTCGTTTGTGAAGCCATCTGGTCCCGGACTTTTGTTGTTGGGGAGATTCTTAATAACGGTTTCAATTTCTTTGTCTGTGATTGGTGCATTTAGATTTTGTAGTTCTTCTTGGTTCAGTTTTGGAAGTGCATAGGTTTCTAGGAATTGTTCCATTTCTTCCAGATTCTCTAGCTTGGTGGCATATAGTTCTTTATAGAAGTTTTGCAGGATTCTCTGGATTTCTGTGGTGTCAGTTGTGATATCTCCTGCATCGTTTACAATTCTATTAATTTGAGTCTTCTCTCTTTTTTGTTTCGTGAGTCTGGCTAGGGGTTTGTCAATTTTGTTTAATCTTTCGAACAACCAACATTTGGCTTCATTGATCTTTTGGGTGTTTTTTTTTTTTTTCGATGTTGTTTATTTCTGCTCTAACTTTAGTGATTTCTGTCCTTTTGGTTGCTTTAGGGTTCCTTTGTTCCTCTTTCTCTAAGTCCTTGAGGTGTGCAGTAAGGTCATTCATTTGGGCTTCTTCTTGGTGTTTAATATGTGATTGTATGGCTATAAGTTTCCCTCTCAGTACTGCTTTAGCTGTGTCCCAAATATTTTGATAGGTTGTGTCTTCATTTTAATTTGTTTCCAGGAACATTTGAATTTCCTGTTTGAGTGAGTCTCTGACCCAGTGGTTCTTAAGGAGCATGTTGTTTAGTTTCCAAATTCTATGTCTTTTAATAATTTTCCGTTTGTTGTTAAATGTTAGTTTTACTCCACTGTGGTCTGAGAAGATACTTGGGATGATTTCAATGCTCTTGAATTTATTGATGCTGTCTTTGTGGCCTAACATGTGGTCTATCCTTGAGTATGTGTTATGTGGGTTTGAAAAGAAGGTGTATTCCAGTTTTTTGGGGTGGAGGAGTCTGAAAATGTCCAAGAGGTCTAGTCTGTCAATCTCTTCATTCAATTCTCTTGTATCTTTATTGGTTCTCTGCTTTGTTGATCTGTCTAAGTGTGAGAGTGGGGTATTGAAGTCTCCCACTATTATTGTATTACTATTGATGTATTTTTGAAATTCTTTCAGTATATGCTTAATGTATTTAGATGGTCCCTCGTTGGGTGCATAGATGTTAATAATTGTTAAGTCTTCTTGGCTGATTGATCCTCTAATCATTAAGTAATGTCCTTGCCTATCTTTTATTACTTTATTTAACTTAAAATCTATCGTGTCTGAGATGAGAATGGCTGTTCCTGCCCTTTTTTGTGGACCGTTAGCCTGTATGATAGTTTTCCATCCTTTCACTTTAAGTCTGTGTTTATCTTGTTGTGACAGATGGGATTCTTGCAAGCAGCATATGGTTGGGTTATGTTTTCTGATCCATCCCCCCACCCTGTGCCTTTTGATGGGTGAGTTTAAGCCATTGACATTTATTGATATTATGGATTTAATGTATTGTAGTGCCATTGTTCTAAAAAACAATTTGTTTACTCTGATATATTGCAAGTATTATAGTGATGTTCTTGTTTATAAGAGGTCTTTTAGTACCTCTTTCAGGGCCGGCTTGGTGATGGTTGCCTCCTTTAACTGTTGTTTGTCTAAGAAGGTTTTGATCCCTCCATCTAGCTTGAATGAAAGTCTAGCAGGATATATTATCCTTGGTTGAAACCCTTTTTCATTCAGGGCTCGATAGATATCTTGCCACTCCCTTCTGGCTTTTAGAGTTTGAGTGGAGAAATCTGCAGATAGTCTTATGGGTTTTCCCTTGTATGTGACTTTTTGTTTCTCTCTTGCAGCCTTTAGGATCCTTTCTTTATCCTTACTTCTTCTCATTGTGACTATGATGTGTCTTGGTGTCTTCAGGTCTGGGTTGATTCTGTTTCGTACTCTTTGGGCCTCTTGAACCTTGATATCCTTTCTGTTATTCAGGTCTGGGAAATTTTCTTGTATTATTTTCTCTAGAATGTTTGCTTCCCCTTCCTCTCTTTCTTCCTCTGGCAGGCCAATTATACGAATGTTACTTCTTTTGAGATCATCCCATATGTCTCTGTTGTTATTTTCAGTGTCTCTCAATCTCTTTTTTAGCTCTTTCACCTCTTTCTTAGTTTTATCTAACTCATCCTCTGTCTAATTCTGTTTTCTGCTTCTGTTAGTCTTCTTTCCCTTGCCTCAGCTTCTTTCTTCATTACAGCTATTTCAGCTTTCAGTTCTCTAATTGCCTCAAGATAATCAGTATTTTCCTTGGGGGTCTCAACTGTTGTTTCCTAATACTGCCATTCCTTTCCTCCAATGTTGTTTTCAATTCTGTGATTAATAAGTTTATTATTGCTTGCATACTTTTCTTATCTATGGTTACTTTTGTCTATTTGTGGTTTCTTCTGGGCTCTTGTCTTCCTTCATTGGAGTAGCAGTTTTATTTGTTTTTAATCTACCCATTTTTTTTTATTTATGTGTTTCTCTTTTTTTTATGATCTGTTGTTCCTCAGTTGTTGTGTCTTGAGTACAAGTAACACTGTACTAAATACCTTTATGACAATTGCACTCACCAACCTCCGGAATTACAGTAGCAACTGAAGCAAGTATTGAAGTAGTTTAATCGTTACCAGTTAGCCAAACAATTTCTCCAGTCCGTGAAAAAATAGTAACCAAATCCCAGTGAAGAAAGAGAAAAGAAAGAGAGGATAGCAAGAATAGACAGTTATGCAAATCTACTATCCAGTGTATATTCTAGAGGTAACAAGAGGGGAAAGGGACCTAGAGCAGAGATACACACATAGAGAGTCCACTCTGAGTCAGATTTCTTCCCCAGAGTAATTCACAAATTCAGAGAGGCAGAGAAGAAAGAAGTGTATGACAAGATAAAAAAAAAAAAAAGAAAAGAAAAAAAAGAGAGAGATAAGAGAGAGAAAAGGGAGAAGATAACAAGAAGAGTTGTAATTAAAGAGCAGTGTAAGGAACTTCCCGAATGCGTATCAGTGAGTTAAAAAAAAAAATACCCTGTTTGGTGGTATAGGGTATCCTGCTAGTAGCTGGTCCCAGGGACTGCTTATGGGGGGGGAGGGGCTGCGGGAAGGATGTATGCTTGAAAATTAAAAGGAAGAAAAAAGAATTTTTTTCCCTACTCTAATTCTTAACCCAAATTAAGTTATGATTGCCTCCTTGGTGTCTTAGGACACCTTATTGGCTGGCCTGCTAAAGCCAGAAAATCCTATTGTCTCCAGGGGAGTGCTTGCGGAGCTCAGAGGCTTGCAGCTTCCGGGAAACCCCCCCCCCCAGACTTTTTTAAAGGATTTCTCAAAAATGGAAACTAGCTCCAAGTCCTTTGATCCAATGAGAGCTATACTCAAGAAGTCTTTGGATCTGCCCTCAGGGTCGCGGTGGACCCTGGAGACTCCCAAGAGAAAGCCCCCGAGCTAAAGTGCTCTCTCTGGGTCCTCTGCCCACCGCCCAGCAGTGCTCTGCAACCGGCGGAGGAGCCGCCTTCCTGGGCGGAGGACAATGCCCGGCGCACTTGCCTTGCCCGCTGCCGCCTGGGAAGTCTGGAGCCCCGCTAGTCCGTGTCACCTTTACTCTAATTCTTAACCCAAATTAAATTATAATCACCTCTTTGGTGTCACCCCTTATTGACTGGTCTGCTAAAGGCAGAAAATCCTACTGTTGCCGACGATGCGATCAGAGCACTCGCTGTAAGCAGCTTCTCAGTCCGCCATCTTCCTCACTCCCAACTTTTAATTTTTGTAGAAGTTAACTAGCATAGTCATGAAAATTGTCAAAGGCAATGCTATAAAATAAGACACTCCTAACAAAGTCTTGACTTTTTTTTTTTTTTTTTTTTCGGTCTGTGTGGTATGGGTGATGGAGGTCCTCTTCAGAGTTTCATCACTCCAGACAAACTTTTTTTCAGAAAGATTGAGGGTGGGTCTGGGGAAGGACACCAAGACAACATGGGTTAAGCTTGAATCTGAATTGTGCCTTTTGCAGATCATGCACCTTCCCAGGTGATTTATCACAGTGGTCAGAAATAAAACCTTTAAGAGTAGATTTTGCCTAAATGGATGAGAATAATAAATGTAGGCAGGGAGAGGGCAGTGGTGTAACTGGCTAAGAGCACAAGGACCTGCACAAGGATATGGGTTCAAGTCTCTGCTCCCCACCATCCTGGGGGATGTTTTAGAAGTAGTGAAGCAGCTCTGCAGATGTCTGTCTTTCTCCCTTCTCTCTCTCTCTCTAATCGGAGCAGTGCTCAGCTCTGACTTACAGTGTTGTGGGGGAGTGAATCCATGACTTTGAGCCACAGGTGTGAGAATTTCTAGCACAACCATTAAACTATCTACCCCCACTCTCTCTTCTTCTATATCTCCCCCTTTCCCTTTCAATTTCTCTCTGTCCTATCAAATAAAATAGAAAGAAAAATAAAGGATAAATGTAGGCAGATAAGAAAGAAACCAAAAAATAATGACAGAAACACTTGTAAGAGAGACACAACACTTCCCATTTTATGAATCCAAATAGGTCCCTGTGAGAGTGTGTATATGTGTGTGTTTGGGGATATATAAATGCAGTTCTAAAAAGATGTCACCAAGCTCAGCAGCAGCAGCAACAACAAATCAAATAAATAACCCCATTCAAAAGTGGGGGCAGAATATGGTCAGAATTTTTACTAGACATTTAAAATGCCAACAGACATATGAAAAAATCCTCCAACTCACTGATTGTCAGAGAAATGCAAATAAGGACAATAAGATACCATTTCACTCCATTGAAAATGTCATACATCAGAAAGGATAGTATCAAATGCTGGAGGGGTTGTGGGAGTAAAGGAACCCATGTACACTGTTGATAAGAATGTAAACTGGTCCAGCCACTGTGGAGAGCAGTCTGGAGCTCTCTAGTCTAGAAATGGACCTGTTCTTTGACCTGGCAAGTCCTCTCCTGGGGAGAGAGTCTAAGGAACCAAACACCCCCCATCCAAAGATACCTTTGTATACCTATGTTCATAACAGCACAACTTTTTTTTCTTTATTGGGGGATTAATGGTTTATAATCAACAGTAAAATACAGTAGTTTGTACATTTGTAACATTTCTCAATTTTACACATAACAATTCAGTCCCCTCAAGGTCCTCCTCTGTCATCATGTTCCAGGACCTAAACCCTCCCCTTCACCCCAGAGTCTTTTTCTTTGGTGCAATACACCAAACCCAGTCCCATTTCTGCTTTGTGTTTCTTGTTTTTCAACTCATTATTATTATTAGTGATTTAATAATGATCAACAAGATTGTGGAATAAGTGTTGCACAATTTATACAGTTCCCACTGCCAGAGTTTTGTATCCCATACCCTCCATTGGAAGGTTCCCTATTCTTTATCCCTGAAGGAGTATGGATCAAAGATATTTATGGGGTACAGAAGGTGGGAGGTCTGGCTTCTGTAATTGCTTCTCCACTGGATATGGGTGTCGGCAGGTTGATCCATACCCCCAGCCTGTTTCTGTCTTTCCCTAGTGCAATAGGGCTCTTTCTGGGAAGGTGGTTTTCCAGGACACATTGATGAGGTTGTCTGCCCAGGGAAGTCAGGATGGCACACAATTTTAATAGCACAAACTTGGAGACAACCTAGGAATCCAACAACAGATGAATGGTTAAAAAAATTGTGGCATATATACAATGGAAAACTGCTCAGCTATTAATAATGATGTTCACTCATGGAAAGAACAAAAGGAAAAAAGCCAGAAAGGGGAAACACAAAGTAAAACCTGGACTGGGTTTTGATGTATTGCACCTAAGCAAGGACTCTGAGAACTTAGGGCAGGGAGGGGTTGGGAGTCTTGGGGGGGGGCATGATAATGGCAAAGGACCTAAGCTAGGCACGGGTTTTGCAGACACCTATCATGGTGAGATGGGAAATTGTACCCCTGTGCCAACAGTTATACTGTAAACCATGAATGGAACAATATATATTTTTAAATACAGTCATTTTAGGGTACGCCCCCCATGTGTACAGATTACCATGCCCAAGGACCCAGGTTCAAATTCCTGCTCCCCACCTGTAGGGAGGACACTTCTCAAGTGCTGAAGCAAGTCTGCAATATCTGTCTCTACCTCTCTATCTCCAGTCCCCATCAATTTCTCTGTTCTAGAAAGTATAATAGAAGAAGAAGGAGAAGGAGAGGGAGGAGGAGGAGGACGAGGAGGAGGAGGAGGAGCTGAGAGGAGAGAAAGAGGAAGGGGAAGGGGAAGGGGAAGGGGAAGGGGAAGGGGAAGGAGTATGAATGAGGAGGAGGAGGAGAAGAAGAAGAAGAAAAAAAAAGAAAGAGTTTCTTCCAGAAGTGGTAGGTTCCTAGTGCGGGCACTGAGCCTCCCGTGATAACCCTGGTGAAATCCTGAGTCAATTTTCTTTTTCCTCTCCTTCTTTCTCTCCTTCCTTTGCTTCTTCCTTTCTTTCTTTCATTCTCCTCTCTCATGCTTTCATTTGTATTCTTAGAAAAACCTCTTGTTTGGCATGACTGAGAAAGGTATTTGTGCATCAGGGTGGTGTCACAGAATCTGGACCCCATTAGAGGATATCAATAAGCTAACTGGCAGAGCCTCATCTGGTATCAGCGGTACACAGTCAGTGGAGAGTTAGGATGGAGAATAGCAGATGTGATGTTTCAGACTGAGGAGAGAGGAGGGCTTCTGCTTGTCACGGAAAATGGGAGAATTACAAGAAAAGCCCTGGTCCTGACACAGTACATGAGCACATAGTACAGCAGAGGTCACTCAGGAACAAGTGGATGTGTGTATGTTAAAATGTTTTCAGGTAATAACTGAATCTGCCACCTTCATTTACTTTGTCTCTGCCTTAATATTTTTCCCTAATGATATTTGTTTTTTCCAGATTGCACAAAATACTTAAAATTTCTGTTTGGTAATTTTTGTTATTTTCATTGGATGATTGACCCAGTACTTAGTCTCTTAGGGTAGAATTGGAGGGAGAAGACCTTTTAATTAATGATGCTTGGCCTCTGCAGAAGATGTCATATTAGGTGACGGGAAAGTGACTATAGATGAGTATTAGACAATGGAAAAGCACAGATATTAGTAAGTAGAGGAAACTTGAGCCACACAGTCAATTTCTTAAAGAGTAAAAATGCTGGGAGTCGGGCGGTGGCGCAGTGGGTTAAGCGCACGTGGCGCAAAGTGCAGGGACCCGCGTAAGGATCCCGGTTCGAGCCCCCGGCTCCCCACCTGCAGGGGAGTCGCTTCACGGGCGGTGAAGCAGGTCTTCAGGTGTCTATCTTTCTCTCCCCTATAACTCTGTCTTCCCCTCCTCTCTCCATTTCTCTCTGTCCCATCCAACAACAAAGCAACGTCAACAATGGCAATAATAACCGCAATGAGGCTGCAACAACTAGGGCAACAAAAAGGGGGAAAAATGGCCTCCAGGAGCGGTGGATTCATGGTGCAGGCACCGAGCCCAGCAATAACCCTGGAGGAAAAAAAAAAAGAGTAAAAAATGCTTCTTTCTCTAATGACCTGCGTCTGAACAAAGACTTCAGGATTTTGGAAAAGATAAGACTTCCCCTGCTGATTTTAGTGCTGTAGAAAAAAAAAAAAAAACATTGCCAACACAGTGATACAAAGAGAAGGTAGGAAGAAAGAGAAAGTCAGGAGAAGAGAGAGAGAGAGACCACTCCCACAGTAGGCTCTGACATTATTCAACATCAATTTTAGAAGTTCTGCTATATAAGTCAAGAAAAGTCAGAAGTCAAGATTCACTAAGCACATTAGTATAGCTCCAAGGGCCAGAAAATCACACTCTGTTGAACTTTGGGGAAATATGTAAGAGGGACATTTGGAAAAAATAATTCTCAGGGTTGTGCATTGGCACATCTAATAGAGGCACATGTTACCGTGTGCAAGGAACTGGGTTCAAGTTCCTAGTCCCCACATGCAGAGGAGAAGCCTCACATATTGTGAAGCAGTTTAGAGACTTCTCACTTTCTCTCTCCTTCATTCCTCCTTTCCTCTCTATTTGTCTATTAAAAAAAAAAAGCAAAAGGAAGAGGGGGAAATGGAAAATGTCTGCTGGGAGCTGGGAGCAGTGGATTCTTGGTGCAAACACCGAGACCCAGGATAATCCTGGTGGAGAAAAAAAGAAGAAAAAGGGAAAAGAAAGAAAGGAGGAAAAGGAAGGAGAGAAAAAGTAAAAGAAAGAGGAAGAAAGGAAGAGAGAGATTGTAAGGAAGGAAAGAAAGATGAATTCTGATAGTCATAAAAAAAACGTGCTGCTGGTCAAATAAGTTAAGGCTGTTTTCTTATTGTTGTGCAAAAGTAGGCATTTCCAAAAGTAATCTGCTAGAAACATGAGGTCATATCTTTAAAATAGTATCACAGGTTCACAGAGGTGAATGAGAATGAAGCTAAGATAGGGGAAGGGATGAAGATGAACTGGCAACATCATTCCCTATTGTAGCTACATTCAAATCCAAAAAAGTTACTCCTAGACAAAGGCATATCAGTGTGTGTATAGTATCAGTTGAAACAAAACTGGGTTGGCAGTAAATTTCAGATCAACCTGAGTGTCTCAGACATGTGCGTAACTGTAGAAGAAATCTGGAAAGAGACTTGAAATAACTTTTAGGTGGAAGAACATTGAAATTCAGGAACATTGAGGGCGTATGCATTGTGTTTTGAGTCACCAGAACTATTACACACTTTGGTGAAGGAGAACGTACTTTACAAACTGAAGTGGGAAACAAATGCTGAAAGATGAATATGCAAAGTTAGGTTGGAAAGTTTTCACCAGAAACCTTGGTAAGATAGCATGCATTTTCCTCTTTCTGACTGTGTTTAGCAACACTAGAAGAGCAGTTTCCAAAAAAAAAAAAAAAAAAAAAAAGAGCACTGACGATTTAGCTAACTGATACCTTCAGTAAATATGAGGTAACTCATATTCTCCATAAAAAGAAGACCAAATATAAATTACTGACAAAGATTCACCATAGGGAGGAGTTGGGAAGCAGCGCAGTGGGTTAAGAGCAGGTGGCACAAAATGCAAGGACCAGCGTAAGGATCCCTGTTCGAGCTCCCGGCTCCCCACCTGTAAGGGGGTCACTTCACAGGTGGTGAAGTAGGTCTGCAGGTTTCTCTCTTTCTCTCCCCCTCTCTGCCTTCCCTTCTTCTTCATTTCTATGTCCTATCTAACAACGACGACATCAATAACAATAGTAACTACAACAACAGTAATATATATAATATATATATTTATATATAAATATATATATATATAACAAGGGCAACAAAAGAGAAAATAAATAAGATTAAAAAAAGATTCCCCATAAAGCAACTTTAATCAGGTTCCTCTTTTTCTATTATTGTTATTTTTATTTTTTACTAGGCCTCACTTAGCCTTGCTTTGCCAACCACACTACTGAGTCAGTTTATTGAAGATCATCTCTGGAGAACTGATCATTCTTGTTACCTGATCAAATTACTATCTATCTCTCTGCCTTTGAAATAGACTATTTGGTTTATTCAGCAAGGATCCCATTAAACATATTTAGCAATAATTCCCTTCCCTCAGTGTCTCTCCTCAGTAATTATCAGTCCACTGAGCCCCATCATTGTGTCATAAACCCCACTGTTCATGTTAGGTTTAGAACTGAGCTCTATTGATCTCTTCTACTACATCAATATTGAAAACCCCTTTTTGTATTTTTTGATAAAGCTTTCCTTACCACTTTAGTAAGCTTTTTTTAAAAATTTTTTATTTAAGAAAGGATTAATGAACAAAACATAAGGTAGGAGGGGTACAACTCCACACAATTCCCACCACCCAATCTCCATAACCCACCCCCTCCCCTGATAGCTTTCCCATTCTCTAGCCCTCTGGGAGCATGGACCAAGGTTCGTTGAAGGTTGCAGAAGGTAGAAGGTGTGGCTTCTGTAATTGCTTCCCCGCTGAACATGGGCGTTGAGTGGTCGGTCCATATTCCCAGTCTGCCTCTCATATTGTGAAGCAGTTTACAGACTTCTCACTTTCTCTCTCCTTCATTCCTCCTTTCCTCTCTATTTGTCTATTAAAAAAAAAAAAAGCAAAAGGAAGAGAGGAGAAAATGGAAAATGTCTACTGGGAGCTGGGAGCAGTGGATTCTTGGTGCAAACACCGAGACCCAGGATAATCCTGGTGGAGAAAAAAAGAAGAAAAAGGGAAAAGAAAGAAAGGAGGAAAAGGAAGGAGAGAAAAAGTAAAAGAAAGAGGAAGAAAGGAAGAGAGAGACTGTAAGGAACGAAAGAAAGATGAATTCTGATAGTCATAAAAAAAACGTGCTGCTGGTCAAATAAGTTAAGGCTGTTTTCTTATTGTTGTGCAAAAGTAGGCATTTCCAAAAGTAAGCTGCTAGAAACATGAGGTCATATCTTTAAAATAGTATCACAGGTTCACAGAGGTGAATGAGGAATGAAGCTAAGATAGGGGAAGGGATGAAGATGAACTGGCAACATCATTCCCTATTGTAGCTACATTCGAATCCAAAAAAGTTACTCGTAGACAAAGGCATATCAGTGTGTGTATAGTATCAGTTGAAGACAAAACTGGGCTGGCAGTAAATTTCAAATCAACCTGAGTTTTTCAGACATGTGCGTAACTGTACAAGAAATCTGGAAAGAGAATTGAAATAACTTTTAGGTGGGAGAACATTGAAATTCAGGAACATTGAGGGCGTATGCATTGTGTTTTGAGTCACCAGAACTATTACACACTTTGGTGAAGGGGAACGTACTTTACAAACTGAAGTGGGAAACAAATGCTGAAAGATGAATATGCAAAGTTAGGTTGGAAAGTTTTCACCAGAAACCTTGGTAAGATAGCATGCATTTTCCTCTTTCTGACTGTGTTTAGCAACACTAGAAGAGCAGTTTCCAAAAAAAAAAAAAAAAAAAAAAGAGCACTGACGATTTAGCTAACTGATACCTTCAGTAAATATGAGGTAACTCATATTCTCCATAAAAAAGAAGACCAAATATAAATTACTGACAAAGATTCACCATAGGGAGGAGTTGGGAAGCAGTGGGTTAAGAGCAGGTGGCACAAAATGCAAGGACCAGCGTAAGGATCCCTGTTCGAGCTCCCGGCTCCCCACCTGTAAGGGGGTCGCTTCACAGGTGGTGAAGCAGGTCTGCAGGTTTCTCTCTTTCTCTCCCCCTCTCTGCCTTCCCTTCTTCTCCATTTCTTTCTGTCCTATCTGACAACAACGACATCAATAACAATAGTAACTACAACAACAGTAATATATATAATATATATATTTATATATAAATATATATATATATAACAAGGGCAACAAAAGGGAAAATAAATAAGATTAAAAAAAGATTCCCCATAAAGCAACTTTAATCAGGTTCCTCTTTTTCTATTATTGTCATTTTTATTTTTTACTAGGCCTCACTTAGCCTTGCTAGGCCAACCACACTACTGAGTCAGTTTATTGAGGATCATCTCTAGAGAACTGATCATTCTTGTTACCTGATCAAATTATTATCTATCTCTCTGCCTTTGAAATAAGACTATTTGGTTGTGTTCAGCAGGATCCCATTAAACATATTTAGCAATAATTCCCTTCCCTCAGTGTCTCTCCTCAGTAATTATCTGTCCACTGAGCCCCATCATTGTGTTCATTAGTCCTTAACCCCACTGTTCATGTTGGGTTTAGAACTGAGGTCTATTGATCTCTTCTACTACATCAATATTGAAAACCCCTTTTTGTATTTTTTGATAAAGCTTTCCTTACCACTTTAGTAAGCATTTTTTTTTAAATTTTTTATTTAAGAAAGGATTAATAAACAAAAACATAAGGTAGGAGGGGTACAACTCCACACAATTCCCACCACCCAATCTCCATAACCCACCCCCTCCCATGATAGCTTTCCCATTCTCTAGCCCTCTGGGAGCATGGACCCAGGTTCGTTGAAGGTTGCAGAAGGTAGAAGGTCTAGCTTCAGTAATTGCTTCCCTGCTGAACATGGGCGTTGAGTGGTTGGTCCATACTCCCAGTCTGCCTCTCTCTTTCCCTAGTAAGGTGTGTCTCTGGGGAAGCTGAGCTCCAGGACACATTGGTGGGGTGTTCAATCCAGGGAAGCCTGGCCAGCATCCTGGTGGCATCTAGAACTGGTGATTGAAAAGAGAGTTAACATAGGAAGCCAAACAATTTGTTGAGCAATCATGGATCCCAAGCTTGGAATAGTGAAGAGGAAGTGTTAGGGAGGTACTCACTGCAAACTCTAGTGTACTTCTGCTTTCAGGTATATATTTTGCAGTAGTTTATGGATACGTGTGCACATAAGCTCTCTCTCACAGAAACTGGTGTATATCTAGGTTATGGGACTTTGTTAGAAAGTGAACCACCTGAGATGAAATTAGAGTGTACTATAAAAGGAAAGGTCTCACCCGAGTAATGAAGCTGAAGGGTTGTCATTCCACACGTGAAGTCTCTGGACACAGTCTGAGGTGAAGCATGTTGAGGTGGCAATCGTTGCATTGGTTAGGTTGTGATCGGCAGATGCAATATTATTTGGTTTGGATTGGGAGATGCATACGGGAAAGTGGGCCCTGTCCAAGGGTTCCAGGACTGGGGGAAGTAGGGGCTCTATAGTGGAGAAGTGAGTTTCCTGCTGTCTTAGGGTTCAAAAAGACAATCGATAGTTAATGGTATCATCACATTATTTGTTAATTGGGTTAACTTTGAAAAGTCCCTTTGTTATGGTTTGCTGTACAGTATCCAGTATCTTGTATATAGCTGTGCTATTGGATGCTTCTAATCTACTTGGTCTAGGCTTTTGAGAGAGTCCGCATATCAAATACACAGCCTATATATTAAAAGGATTCAGTTTGTGTTTTGAGAAACTTTGAGACATACAATTGATTTTCTCCCTCTCATATTAATTAACTACTGATTTATATGTCTATATTTTGCTAGGAGTGTACATAAACACCATTCCCACCACCAAAAGACTGTGACCCATCCCTCCCACCCACTCCCACCCCCCACTGGCCCAGGAAGCTGCATGTCTTCCCCTCACCACTGGGTTTTTACTTTGGTGCCCTACTTACAATTTGATCAGGTCCTGCTTTTAGTTTCCCTTTCAGATCTTCTTAGTCAGCTTCTGTTGATGAGTGGGATCATCCCATACTCATCTTTATCTTTCTGACTTAGTTCACTTAACATATTCCTTCTAGCTCTGTCCAAGCTGGGTCATTTTAATAATTGTTTCTTTGATGTTAAATTGTGCTGTTTGAGAAAATGAACAAGATAAATGTTGAGGAAAGTTGATAGGTTGATGGATAGGAGACTTTCAAGTTTCACTGCCCATATAGAAAAGCTGTGGAGAAGGGAGTGTTCTACTGGAGAGAGCTTTTCTATTATATAGGGAGAATGACCTATGAAAAGGACATTTCAGATTGTAGGATAAAGGTCAAAAGCCTGGGGGGCATAACCTAGAAATAATGCTAGACAAATTTCAGCATTCTGTTGAAATAAATGAAGTGAACATAAAGCCATTGGATGATGCACAAAAAAAAAAAAAAAAGCAGATACCAAGACATCCCATGCCTGTTGTAGAAAGCTTCTGCTACAGAATCTCCTACTTGAATCTAAAAGTGAAGAATAAAGCGAGCAGGATTACACTCATCAGAAATAAAGCTGCTCTAGAAATAATCTAGAGTCACAGAATGGGCTTCCACAGTTTGCGTCTAAGATTGAATTTATCATTAATCACATGGTCTGATAGAACCTTCCAAATGGACCTAGTAAATTTTCACTTAAATTAAACAGAACATTTTATAATTTTCTGTAGTTATCACATCTTAATTTGACCTTTGAAAGTGAGAATTACATATTTTTAAATAACCTTTTTTCAGTGTTTTCTTCTGAAAATTCAGTCAGGGCGGGGGTAGATAGCATAGTGGTCATGCAAAGAAACTTTCATGCTGAAGACTCCAAAGTCCTAGATTTAATCCCATGCACCACCATTAGCTAGAGCTGAGCTGTTCTCTGGTAGAAAGGAAGGAAAAAAGGAAAGAAAGAAAGAAAGAAAGAAGGAAAGAAAGGAAGAAAGAAAGAGAAAAGAAAGAGAGAGAATTAAGTCATTGAACTGAAATCCCTTTAGTGTAGATGTTGCATTGCTGAATAACTTTGTGATCTGCGTTGTGACCTATCATATGTTTAAAGCACCTGCATAATATATTTCCAGGAACATGATGTTTTTAGAGCATTATGCCAGTGAGTACCAATAATTTCTTTTGTTCCTGTTAACTCCCAAGAGGCAGATACTCTAAGTAAGACATTGCTTATTAAAGAACATAAAAGCACTTATATTTTAAAAGAAAGCAACCTTCAGAATAGACTTGAAATTCCTTATTTTTGTCCCAGCTGATGAACTTTTCTTCTTTCCATCTGACCTGATAACAAACAACCTTTTCCTAAACTGTTCTCATGCCAGATACTGCACGCCTTTGACTTCTGTGTGCCTCCTTTGTAATCCTGCCACACCCTTCAACTGTGGAGGCTTTACCCCCACCCAGATAATTGACCCTAACAGTGGTGAACTATGTAATTGTTCATCCTTAGTGACCATAATTGTAAATTAAATTACCTGATCAACTGTCACAGAAAGTCATCTTGTAATGACGGGAGGTTGCTTTAAAAAAAAAACAAAGACAGAATTATATCTCTTGGTATTTGAGAGGAGAGGTACCCATTGTTTGTACTTTTTATAATTTCTCATAGATTTCTATTATAGTTTTAGTGAAGTGAGAGATTAAAACTCTGTTATATATGGTTGGATAGTATGCCAGTTCCCTCTGGCTTCTGCTTAACCATATGCCTATATAGGGATAGATTTAATCCCATTCAAAGCTTTGGTCTATTTACATAAATCACTTTTACATAAAGCACTCCCTCCAGGGCATTGGTGGTTCAGTGATAGGATTCTCGCCTGCTCCACCCCCTCCTTGTCACACTCTGATTTTCACCAGTCACTTTTCTCTCCACCCTCTCTATGTCACATCCTGTTTCCACCCTACTTGGCAAGTATATATAAAGACAGCATTGTGAGTTTTAGAGTACTTTAACTTGAGTTTAGCTTAGCTCATCTTAGATTGTGCTGCGTCCTGCATGAATAAAGAGATACTGCCTACAGCTCAACCATGAGTCCCTGGTCGTCTGTTACCCGCCTGTGATGCCAGCCTGGCGAAAACAACATAGCCCGTCAAAAACAGCATATGGTGCCTACAACGTGGGGTGGGACTGGACCTGCGCAACTCCCAAATAAGTGAAGACTTTGCCTACCTATGCACTATGGTCTTCTCTTCTACTTATGAAGAGGTTTGCCAAAGCCTCTACTGTTTCATTATGAGACAGTTTCTCTGTCTCTGGAACATTTTACTCTGGGCCACACTTCGGTTCCCTGACCGGGAACTTTGGTTTCTTATGACCGGGATCATAGAGCTTGGGAGAAGCCCAGAGATTTCCCCTTGGACTTTCTGGATTCCGTCTCTCATGTTTCCTGAGGAAAAGGACTACATTTTGCTCCAGGCCACAGTTTGGTTCTTTATGACCGTGATCGTAGACCTTGGGATATGCATGGGGATTTCCCCTGGGACTTTCTGGACTTCTTCTCGAATGTTTCCCATGGAGAAGGACTAGTTTGAGGGGCATTCTCCAGTACCCTTCCAAGTATGGAGACACGTGGTTAGTTCTACTCTCCTGATTGGATTCTTTCTTTGATGGGAAGACACTTTAAAAAATGGGTGCCTCGTGCAATCCAGCAGGAAAAGTCAGAAGCACCCTAAATGGAATTTCGAGGAGCTTTTTGGACTAGGACGCCCTCCAGGGACTCTTAATCCTACATGGTGAGATCTTGATAATCTGGTTCAAGCTGTGTTTCATAAGAGAATGATTTCAATGACTGAATTTTCGTTTGACATTGACTTAAAAAATTTTTGTTTGACATTGACTTAAAAAAAAAAACACAGCCATGATTTCTAGAGACATCCAGAAACAATCCAAAAAATTGTATTTTCCCTCCTTTGATTTCTCTTTTATGTCTTGACATGAATCTGAAACATTTAATCCTGAAAACTGTATGAGTTATGGGTGGGGCAGATAGTGCAATGATTATGTTAATTATTCTCATGCCTGAGGCTTTTAACCGTGGTTCTTCTGTTTACCTTTCCACATTTTATTGAGTTTAAACTGTTTAAACAACCTTAAAATCATACTAGAAAGGACTTCCAATTATAATGGAGTTATCAATTATAGTAAACTTCTAATCTGCTACAAGTTTTGTTTGATAAGTAAGTGAATTTCAGCTGTCAAAGTCTTCACATGAAAAAGCATCTACTCAAATGGAATTCCTGGAAATCCATTTGGATCCTGTTCTCTGACATCGCCCACAAGATGGAATGACTGCAACACACCCCTGGAAACCAATGAGGTGACCTGGCACGACCTGAAGAAACAGATTCACAGACTCCAAAGCTCACTCTCTACAGAAAAGAAGAATTCTGGTGGCCGACATTCCCCATCAAGACAGACGTGCAGCGTTTCATCCTCTGGCATTTTCTTCTGTGGTCAGCTACTTTGGACTGACACCTCCATCGGACTTACTGGTACACGCTGCTGTGTTTCTCAAAGACTAACTTCAGCCAATTGCCTTGAGACTTTATAGACCATGTCCCCTCGCCTGCATGCTCTTCCCCAGAGGCAGAAAACTCCCCCTTCTTTATTAGGTTATGCCCACAGAGGCATGAAGCGCCCCAAGAGGCAAGAGATGCCCACAGAAGCAGGAAACACCCTTTGAGGTAAGAGATGCCCCCAGAGGCATGAAGCGTTCCCAGAGGCAAGAAATGCCCTTTGGCCTGCTAGGCCTTGCCCTTTGAGGCAAGAAACATTCCCCTTGGCATCACACGGGTTATTGCTGCTTGCCTATTTTGTTTTCCATGTCTTATGCCATTTCTTTTGAAAACGCCTGTATCATATAGGTTTCTGTTCACCCCACAATGGCCATTAGTTAAAAAGAAAGGGGGAATTGTTGGTATGCATGAGACCCCTTCTGTTTCATTTGGTAAATCCCCCCTGCTTAACACTATTCTATTTACATAACCACTTCATTCTATTTACATAACCACTGTTAACAAGTACCACCCTCCCTCCAGAGCATTGGTGGTTCAGTGATAGGATTCTCGCCTGCTCCACCCCCTCCTTGTCACACTCTGATTTTCACCAGTCACTTTTCTCTCCACCCTCTCTATGTCACATCCTGTTTTCACCCTACTTGGCAAGTATATATAAAGACAGCATTGTGAGTTTTAGAGTACTTTAACTTGAGTTTAGCTTAGCTCGTCTTAGATTGTGCTGCATCCTGCATGAATAAAAAGATACTGCCTACAGCTTAACCATGAGTCCCTGGTCATCTGTTACCTGCCCGTGAAGCCAGCCCGGCGAAAACAACATAACCCGGCGAAAACAACCTAGCCTGGCGAAAACAACAGAAAAAAAAAGAAAGAGAGAGAGAGAAAAAAGAAAAAGATAAGAAAAAGAACAGTCATAAAAGGGCAGTGAAAGGAAAGGTTGTTTTTTTTTTTGTATTTATTTTTAATTACTTACTTAGCTATGTGGGGTGAGGTGAAGGGGGTTGGCTACTTAGAAAGAAAAAAGGCCAGAGGTTTCAGAAGGGTATAGACTTAGAATTAATTATACTCCTTGGTGGGGCAGGCATTTGGTAAAGAAAAGGAGCTCCCCTCCCCTGCTAAGAGCTGGTCCCCAGGTGCGCCGCCCCGTCACGACCACCAGAGAGACTGACAAAGTCATCTCCTCTGGACCTGCATTCAGACTTCAAAGAAGCTGGGCAGAAGCACGGGAATGGGTCAACGCATTCTCCCCCCGTTATTGCTACAAACAATTATACTGTCACAATTGATTAATAATGCTTTGGCAGTGCCTGGTGGGAATGGAGAGTCAGAAGCACCCCCTCTCCCTTACACAGGAGCAAATTTGAAAGTTACATTATGAAAGTAGAGAAGGTGGGTCAACATAGACGGACAAAACAAGTCATGTTATGACTTGCCTCTCATAGAAACAATACAGAGATTGAGGCCTCCCAGGTACAAGTTGACATATTGAAACAAAGAAAGATTAATAGTTAAACTGTACCAGACCTAGATGAGCAGTGGTCCATGACTAGTCAAAGATCTGTATGCCCCCATAGAAGATTAATGGTAGAGATAGCCCTCAGCAAAAGTCTAAAACAATTCTGGGTATGACCTCCCCTGGGAACAGAACAATACAAAGTATTGTACCCATTCTTTACAGTTATGGGGGAATAACATGTAGCCTGCCAAAGCCACAAGACTATTGTTACTTCTTTATGAGCTGGTTGCTTAGACAACCTGAATGTAACCTGAAAAAAGTATAAAAGCTAATGCAGTTTCACTATTAAAACGAGTCCAGATTCACCCTCCAATAGAGTGTGGTGTCTATCTGTTCTCCCTCACCGACTCCTGACCCACCTGGGAGGTTGCCTTCAAGACCCCTGACCCTCCTGCTGCTCGTCCACTGAGTGGTCCGCGGCACCCAGGGACTGGTTATGGGGGGTTGGGGGGGGGGCGGGAAGGAGGTATGCTTGAAAATTAAATGGAAGAAAAAAATTTTTTCCCTTTTTCCCTACTCTAATTCTTTTTTTAAAAATTTTTTTAAATTATTTATTTATTCCCTTTTGTTGCCCTTGTTGTTTTATTGTTGTAGTTATTATTGTTGTTGTCGTTGTTGGATAGGACAGAGAGAAATGGAGAGAAGAGGGGAAGACAGAGAGGAGGAGATAAAGATAGACACCTGCAGACCTGCTTCCCCGCCTGTGAAGCGACTCCCCTGCAGGTGGGGAGCCGGGGTTCGAACCAGGATTCTTATGCCGGTCCTTGTGCTTTGTGCCACCTGCACTTAACCCGCTGCGCTACAGCCCGACTACCCCTGCTCTAATTCTTAACCCATATTAAGTTATAGTCACTTCCTTGGTGTTACCGCTAGGACCCCTTATTGGCTGGCCTGCTAAAGGCAGAAAATCCTACCGTTTCCAGGAGATGTGGTCAGAGCTCAGCCACTAGCAGCTTCTCAGTTCGCCATCTTCCGGGAAACCTACCCCCTGAAGCATTTTTAAAGGATTTCTCAAAGATGAAAACTAGCTCCAAGTCCTTTTGATCCAATGAGAGCTGTACTCAAGGATGTCCTCGGATCCGCCCTTAGGGTCGCGGTGGTCCCCGGAGACTCCCGAGAGAAAGCCCCCGAGCTACAGTGCTCCCTCCCGGTCCTCTGCCGGCCACCCAGCAGCGCTCTGCAACTGGCGGAGGAGCCGCCTTCCCAGGCGGAGGACAGTGCCCGGCGCACCCGCCTTGCCTGCCGCCACCTGGGAAGTCTGGAGCAGCCCTCCTGCTAGTCCGCGCCACCTCTACTCTAATTCTTGACCCAAATTAAGTTATAGTCACCTCCGTGGTGTCACCGCTAGGACCCCTTATTGACTTGGCAGAAAATCTTACCATTTCCAGAAGATGTGATCAGAGCTCAAGCCACTAGAAGCTTCTCAGTCCGCCATCTTCCGGAAAACCCCCCCGTAAGTTTATTATTTTAACTCTGTGTATTCCAAATGTCAGTGAAACCACGGTCCAGCAGTTGTCTTTCACCTCTGTACTTAACTTCACTAAGCGTTATCACCTGCAGCTTCATCCATTTTGTTCCAAAGGACACAGCATACTAATATTTTATTTTAGATTATTACACTATACTTCTATTTTCATTAGAGAAATGAAAATTAAGGGGCCAGGAAGTAGAGCAGTGGGTTAGGTGCATAAGGTGCAAAGTGCAAGGACAGGCCTAAGGATCCTGGTTTGAGCCCCCAGCTCCCCACTTGCAGGGGGGGTCTTTTTACAAGCAGTGAAGCAGGTCTGCAGGTGTCTATATTTCACTCCCTCTCTCTGCCTTCCCCTCCTCTCTCCATTTCCCTGTCCTTAGCCAACAACAGCAGCAATAACAACAACAACATCAACAATGATAAACAACAAGGGCAACAAAAGGGAAAAAATAGCCTCCAGGAGCAGTGGATTTGTAGTGCTGGCACCGAACCCCAGGGATAACCTTAGAGGCAAACAAAAAAAAAAGGAAAAAAGGGAAATGAAAATGAAAACCACATTGAGATTCAAACTCTCACTTATAAAAATGCCCTCATTAACAAAACAAGAACTGACAAGTGGTGGCAAAGAGTGGAGAGAAAGGAACTCTACTACACTGGGCAGATTGGTGTAGTTCCCATGAAAAACAGTATGGAGAGTCTTTAAATAAAAATTGAAGTGTCTTTATGCTCTAGCAATACCACTCTTATCCATATACCCAAAGTCTATGAAAATACTAATTTGAAGGGGCATATGCGCTTCTATGCTCACAGCTGCGTTGTTCACAATAACCAGTGAGGGGTACCAACCTAAATGCCCATCTGTGAAGGATGCCATAAAGAAAGTATAGATCTATACTTAGGCATGTTTCCAGTTCTTCTGAACCCATCAGTGCCTTCTGTTTACAATCCAGAGTTATCTTCCCCTTCAGAACTTACTTGATGTAGCTTATCTAGTAGTAGTCTATTTGAAAATCCTATTTTACAAATCAGTATCATGCAAAAGTCACAAGACAGGGCCATAGATTAGGCCACCTGGATAGTACTCTGCTTTGCCATACGTACAGCCCAGATTCGAATCTGGTTCTCATGGCATTATAGGCAGCTCTGGCACTATGGTTAGTGTTTCTCTCTGAAAAGTTTAGCCTAGAGTAGTGCAGCTCCAGAGCTAGCAAAATATAATATAATGTTTAAAAGAAGTACAGGCTAGCTGAATGAATGTTAGAACTAGGAAGATGATTATGGGTGAGTGTTAAGGATCCCAACTTAATGGAAAATGAGAGTCATCATCATCATCTTTGTACAAACCTTTAACAGTGACAGCAAGCTGTTTTTTTTTTTTTTTTCTATTGGCAGAAATCTAGTTTTAGTGAGTGCAAGTGTTCACTGCTGGACTTTTGGCACTTAAAGCCTCAGCCTCCTGAGATTTATCTTGTGCCTCTCGACAAACTCCACAAAGCAATCTGTTGCCTCCCCCATATTCATCTTTTTAACTTTTTTTAGGAAAAAGAAAAAAAAAACATGTCACATTAATCTGGGTCCCAGACATAAATAAATGGCACCTCAGATTGGATCCTAAGAGGAATTTAATAATAATAATAATAATAATAATAATAATAATAATAATAATATGTTGTTAACAAAAAGTAAGTCGGATTTGAAGATGCAGTAAGGGTGCTGTAGAAATCCAAGGACTGGCAGGATTAAAAAGCTATTACCACTTGTTGGGGTAGGTTTGGAATGCCCCATGGTATAGACCAGGGCAAAGCACAGGAACACTCAGCCTTCTCACCCATATCCCACCCTTCTCCCCCTGCTAATATCTCATCTTCTCATATAGCTGTCTGATTGCTTTCTGGCAGCTGGCTTTCACCACTGTGGCCTGACTTTTTTAGTTAGAAGGATAAACAGACAGACGGAGGGACATGATAGCAAAGAGACTTCCCCTGGTGCGGGCAGGCTTGAAGCTCAGTCCGTTGTGCACCTGGCAAATTAGATACCCCTCCAGGTGAACTGTTTATCTGGCCTTGTAGTTGTTCTTTATTATTAAGAAAAAATAACTAGTGGACTTCCCTGGTCAGACACTCCCTCCCACCAATGCATCTTGGTACTCTGCTTCCCTACAGTCCTTCCCCAATAGAGAAAGAGAGAGACAGGCTGGGAGTATGGATCGAGCTGTCAACGCCCATGTTCAGCTGAGAAGCAATGACAGACGCCAGACCTTCCACTTTCTGCATCCCACAATGACCCTGGGTCCATACTCCCAGAGGGATAAAGAATAGGGAAGCTATCAGGGGAGGGGATGGGATATGGAGTTCTGTTGGTGGGAATTGTGTGGAGTTGTTCCCCTCTTATCCCCCTCTTATCCTATGGTTTAGTCAGTTTCCGTTTTATAAAAAATAAATAAATACATAAAAATAACTAGCAAATTTCAGTTATCCAATAGCTGTAATGTCAGCTGTTGTCAGTGCATTTTACCTTAGATCCTCAGACATCGTTTATTTTATAACTGAAAAGTCAGTCCTCTTTTACTATGCTATCCTGATGTCCCCAACATCGGGTCCCTGGATGCCTTCTTTCTATTCTCAATTTCTTTCTTTTTTTTTTTTTAATATTTATTTTCCCTTTTGTTGCCTTTTTAAAAAAATTGTTGTTGTAGTTAGTATTATTGTTGTTATTGATGTTGGATAGGACAGAGAGAAATGGAGAGAGGAGGGGAAGACATAGAGGGGGAGAGAAAGATAGACACCTGCAGACCTGCTTCACCGCCCGTGAAGCGACTCCCCTGCAGGTGGGGAACCGGGGGCTCGAACCGGGATCCTTATATCTTCGGACCATGTGCGCTGAACCCGCTGCACTACCGCCTGGGACCCTCTGTTCTCGATTTCTAAGAGTTTGTCTTTTTAATCCTTCCATCTGACGTTTAAGTGATATCATGGATAATTTTGTCTTTGGCTGATTTCATTTGAATCATCCATTTTACTATTATTATTATTATTATTATTATTATTATTATTATTATTATTATTTTGCTACTCCAACTAGCCAAGCCTTGATATTGGACTATATTTTCTCTGTTGTTTTTTTCTCTAGCATTTACATTTTTCTGTAAACATTTTCCGTCATGTGGAATTTAAAATAGAAATAGGAAAATGGGGTTGGACTTTAATATCTGTTGATGTGAGATTGCTAAAACAAAGCAAGTATGGAGGAGGGAATGTGGGGGCTGAGGGAATGAATGAGGGAAAAGAATATATAATGTGTCATAGAGGGAGATAGCATTTTGGTGGAGGGCAAGGTGTACTGACAAGTATTGTGGGGAGCTGTGAAATTGTACAAAACAACATAGTCTTTTAAAACAGCATTTCCCTGATAAAAATAAATATGGATTGTTTCGAGTGATAAAAGATCATATAATGAGGATTTCTTCAAAAACTCACTAACCCACAGCCTCCAAGTTGCAGATGCTTCTAAGATTCCATCCTGAACTCCCTGGGCATATGACTTTGCCATTGTGTCCCAGAACCTCATCTCCCCAGAGCCCTACTCCACTAAGGAAAGATAGAAACAGACTGAGGTTGTGGAGCGACCTCTCAATGCCCATTTCTAGTGGAGAAGCAATTACAGAAGCCAGACCTTCCACCTTCTGTACCCCATAAAGAATTTCTGGTCCATACTCCCAGAGGAGTAAATGTTAGAAGATGACCAAAGGGCAGGCTCTGAACTTCAATTCCTTCAGGACCCAGAGAGAAAAGAAGGGGAAAAGGGTGGGGGCAGGTTGTGGCGCACTTGGCTGAGAGCACACATTACAATGCTCAAGGACCCAGGTTCAGCTCCATGGCATCCACCTGCAGGGGAAATCTTCAAATGCTGAAGCAGGGCTGCTTCCCTCCCTGTCTCCCTCTCCCTATCTCCCCCCTTTATTAAGTCAAATTTTTTTTAAAGGCAGCTTTCTTTGTACTTTTGAGTCAGCTAGTTCAGTCTTTTTTTCTATCTGCTGACACCAAAGTGGCTTACATGTATGTTACATGGTATTTCACTTAGCTTACCCGCTACAAGCGATGAAAATAACGCCTTACGGCTCTGTTTACGTGACAGATGAGCATTCAGTAACTTTCCACAACTTTCAGGTATTTCTCAAATCTGTGCAAGAGGGCTTGTGAATGCAACATAAAGCATACCATGCTAAATCCACTCAAACTAGACAGAAATACTAACAGAACTTGTTGTCGTGTGAGTTAAAAAGTCATGCTCACAAATGCATTCTTATTACTTTCCATGTAATTATTTCAGGTTTTGAATTTTTTACGTAGTTATTAGTAAGAATTCTATCCTAAGAAAAGAATTTTATCCTTACAATTTTATGAGCATTGTTATAATTTGTCTTAAAACAAGTGTCTTTATCTTCCTCACCTCTTTTGACCAAAGTATTTCATTATTAACTTGTCAATACTAATTAATTGAACAACTTTATGGCAAGAGATTTTCCTATGGCAATAACTTCCTGTTGTTTTTATTTTTTTGATCTATTATTTTATTAAGCAACAAAATTTTCCGGACAAGAAAACCCCACCACTCTCCACGAGACCGACCCACCAACCCCTCTCCCACTTATGACCCACCTAAACCTCCCTCGTTTTTTCCCCAGCCATTGTCCTGTTCGCTGATCAAAGGTCCAGTTCTGCCCAGATCATAGCCACTCCCCTGTCCCAGCCAGAGACAGTCCCCATGCCGAGGCAACCTTTTTGCACAGTTGTGCTTTAAAGGGAGGCATTCCAAGACAGAGTCTGCGTCTAGCCTGTGATGCTGAAGGACCCTACAGGAAGATGGAGGTAGCAACGGCAGGCTGGAAGTGAGGAGGCCATGGGCAAGCAAGGGGGACAGGGCTCTTCTGAGCCACAGAACAAGTTAGGGCCCTGCAGGACCTGGCTCCGCAGTTCCGGGCAGGTGTTGTGTGCATGTGCATCGGTACAACTTCTGTAGCATCAGGAACTCCTCCTGCAGCGTCACCAGCTCCAGCTGCTGCCTGCTCTTCAGGGCGTGCACCTCCGTCAGTTGACGGATGAGAGACCGCACCTCCAGCAGCAGATGCACTTGGGTGCACTCTGCCAGGCAGCAGGTGCCCCTGACTTGGAGGCAGGAGAGGTAGGAGGCCGCCTGCTGGGCTTGGACCTTCTGCAGCGAGGCCTCCATTTTGGCCAGCTCCTTCTCGGTGGCCCAGACCTTCTCCATGAGCTGACACTTTCTCTCCAGCTCAGCGGCCAGCCTAAGGGCCAGCGTCTTCTCCTGTCTCACACAGAGGCAGCTTTGAACAAGTCTGCAGGCCAGCAAGATGGCCAGCAGCAAGGCAGCCAATGGGGCGAAGCACAGCGCCTCCTGCAGGACCCCTGAGTCCCAGGGTCCCAGGGCACTGGGCAGCAAACCCAACAAGGTGAGCACCTTCACCAAGAGAGACCCAAAGGCGGGAGCCACAGAGGCGAACATCCTTCCACCACCTAGCTCCTCAGGATCTGGCTGGTCTCCCCGGAGACCGCAGACTCAGCAAGCACAATGGAACGCCCCCCCCCCCCATCCCCCACATTCCAGCCAGAACCCCCAGCAAAGGACACACTGGATGGGTCAGTTGGGTGATCGGTGGGGGTGGAACCAGGCACTAAAGCGGGCTCCCTTCTTTATGCCTAAAGGTCACTCTCTCTTACTGACTTCACTTCAATGGGGAATTCAAACCCAGAAACAGGGAGCAATGTTAGAGGTGAGACTGGACCAGTCTCTGCACCCACAATCCTAAAATGTCCTCAGATTCTATCTTTAGATGAGCCAAAGTCAGCCACTGTCACTTTTTGTGTGTGTGATCAGCATTTTAATTTGTTTTTAAGGATTTATTTTTTAAAAGTGTTTATTTATTTATTATTGGATAGAGACAGAAAAATTGAGAGGCGGAGAGAGATTCAGAGAGGGATAGAGAGAGAGAAACATCTGCAGCCCAGCTTCACCACTTGTGAAATTCCCCCAACAGGGGCTTGAACTTGGGTCCTTGCTCACTGTAATGTGAATGCTTAACTAGGTGCACCACTGCCTGCCCCTTGAGATTTATTTTGTTTTTAAAAAGATTTATTTATTATAGTGATTTATTTATTGCATACAAAGATACAGAGAGAGAGAGAGAGAGAGGAACGAACCTCATCAGCACCTACTATCCTGGTGCTAGGATTTGAACTCAAGACCTCAGGTTTTCAGCTTCAAAGCTTTATTCAATGTACTGCCTCCAAGGCCACTATAATTTTTTTTCCAATGATTTAAAGAGAATAAGAGAAGTGACAGTTAACTGACTCATGCCTTCTACCTAGCTTAGCACCAGACTGCCAGGAGACAGTAGCTGAGTAACTAAAGTAACTGAGTATCTAAAGAATGAGGAAATAGATGCTAAAATATTGTTTTTCTTTTCTTTTTTATTAAGGAGATTAATGGTTTACAGTAAATACAGTCAGTCAGTTGTTGATTACATGGATAATTTTTCTCAACTTTATGCAAAACACACTCACCCCCTAGCCCAGGTACTCCTCCACCATCATGCATCAGGACCTAAAAGCCCTCCTTTCAGGGCCCAGTGGTAGGTAGTGCACTGGGTTAAGTGAATATGGTGTAAAGCACAGGGCCCAGAATAAGCATCCCTGTTCCTGCCCTCAGCTTACCACCTACAGGGAGTGGGAGGTCTGCAGGTGTCTTTCTCTCCCTCTCTCTGTCTTCCCCTCCTCCCTCAATTTCTCTCTTTTCTATCCAACAATAACAACAAGGGCAACAAAATGGGAAAAATGGCCTCTCGTATTGCAGGCACGCAGCCCCAATGATAACCCTAGAGGGGAAAAAAACCCTCCTCTCCCCAGAATCCTCTGCTTTAGTGCAGTGCACCAAACCCTGCCCAGGTTCTTCTTGGTGTTTCCCCTTTCTGTTCTTATTTCTCAACTTCTGTCTAGGAGTGACATCATCCCATATTTATCCTTCTCTTTCTGCCTTATCTCTCTTAACATGAATCCATCAGGCTCCATCCAAGATAAGGCGATGAAGGTGAATTCATCATTTGTAATAGCTGAGTAGTCTTCCATTGTGTCTGTATTTAGAAACAAAATAAGAATGGCCAATAGTTCTCCAATACTTTACAAAAAGCAAGAAATTGGGATTCAGTACATAAATAATTTTAATGAAAACTTATATTAAGATTTTAATTAAATTTGCTTTAATAAGAAATTATTGCTATCACCGTGTTAAAAGTTTTACAGTGAGCTACTACTTAAATATTATTACACTAATTGAAGGGGAAGCTGGTGGTACTAGAATTAACATTGAAAATGCTTGTTAATGTTTTAGCAGTTTATTTTTATATACTTTAAAATTATACCACTTGTTACTTTGACACTTAGATACAGAATGATCCTCCAAATAAGGGACTTTGTTTCTAGACCTGAGTCATATTCTGGCTTTGTGACCTTGTGAACACATGCTAACCTCTTTTTCTTCTTTAGACCTTTTACAAATTATAAATGTTTTTATCTAGGGGAATAGCACTTGTTAAAGAAAACATTAAGTACAAATGGCATCCAGTTAAATTGAATGTTATATTTGTTTAAAGAAGTGAATGCCAGAGAGGTTAGTGATGATGGTTTTGTATCATTTTATTTCATATGGCAACAGGATTATTGTTGGGGCACAGTGCCTGCAAAGCTGCCCCATAACTAAAAAGCAGTCAATTCCCCCACTTCCTTATGTATCTTCCCTTTTATTTTATTACTATTCTTTTTCCTCCAGGGCTATGCTGGGGCTTGGTGTGTATCCTACTGATCCACTGCTCCTGGAGGCCACTCTTCCCCCCTTTCTGTTGCCCTTGTTGTTTATCATTGTTGTTGTTGTTATTATTGTTGTCATTGCTGTTGTTATTGTTGGATGGGACAGAGAGAAGTTGAGAGAGGAGGGGGAGACAGAGAGGAGGAGAGAAAGATAAGACACCTGTAGACCTACTTAACCGCTTGTGAAGCGACCCCTCCTGCAGGTGGGGAGCCAGGGGCTTGAACTGGGGTCCTTATGCTGGTGCTTGCGCTTAGCGCCATGTGTGCTTAATCCTCTGCGTTACCACCCGATCCCTTATTTTATTTTATTTTTTTAAGAGAGGAGAGTAAGTAAGTGAGAAAGAGAGAAGGGAGGAGAGACAGTTGTAGCACTGCTCTAACAATTCTAATGGTTAAAAAGACAACAACAACAATTATAAAGCTTCCCATCCTGCAGGGGTGGAATCTAGATTGGGACCCACCCAAGTCTGCATATATGTGTGTACTCTACCGTATGTGCCAGTGCCTGGTACTGTGATAGTGATTTCTACAAGTGATGCAAATCAGGTGAAAAAGTCAACCTTAAGTGATAGTAACAGACGCAGGTCCACTAGAATGAGGAGCACACATCTTGAACTCACCCTTACTTACAACTTCAGATAGGAACCCCATGGGTTTCTCAGGTATATTTGAAAATTTAGTGGAGGATTACTGAAGAGCACTAAAAACTTCACGACTTTACACCTGAAGTAATGGAGAAATGTGAGTAGGTATGAAACTGGCACTAAGAAAAATATAAAGCAAGGAAAGGGTATGGAAAACCACTAACTTGTTTTGCTAGCAGAAAAGTAATGCTGCTCAGGTTCCTTCATTCTCCCTGACCAGCTATTCTTTCCTTCTGGATTTTGCTCTGTCTTTCTTCAATAAATAAGCAAATAAAAAATTTTAAAATTAAAAACTGAATAAGAAACCTGTAAGTTACCTAGTTGGGTAACTTTGGAATCCCATGAGCGAGAACTGTGAGAACTTATGTGGCCAGATCATATTTCACACTTTTTATTTCATGGTATATTTTCTCTAAAGGTCGATAGGATGAATGATCCATGTTGAAAATGAACTGAATAGGGTAGCGCAGTGGGTTAAGTGCACGTGGCACGAAGTGCAAGGACCGCATTAAGGATCTTGGTTCGAGGCCCCAGCTCCCCACCTGCAGGGGAGTCGCTTCACAGGCAGTGAAGCAGGTGTGCAGGTGTCTATCTTTCTCTCCCCGTCTCTGTCTTCCCCTCCTCTCTCCATTTCTCTCTGTCCTATCCAACAACAAACACATCAACAACAATAACAACGATTACGAACAACAAGGGCAACAAAAGGGAAAATAAAAAAGAAAGAAAATGATTTGAACATGAGGAAAAAGGTGATAGAATTTCTTCAGGGAATCCAATGACTCTTTGTGGTTTTAGTGAAAATCTTTAAATGAAAGACATATTTTGGTAGAGAAATAGGATGATATAAACGATGACAAGGGAGAAATGGAAATAACCATCTAAAAGATAGGTTTCAGTTAGGGAAAGAAACTAGTAATAATATAGAATATGGTTAAAGACACAGTAAGAATGCTCTTTGCATCCTATTGATAACTTACTTTTCCCGGTTTGAAAACGTTGTGATAATTTTTGTGTGTGTGAAAATATATTCAGTATATTGCTTGTAATGTCTTTGAATAAGGTGGGCTTTCAGAAATTGTAAGTCAAGTGTATTTCTCTTCTCCAAGGTGTACTTCCTGTCTCAAAGATGAAAGTATATGTGAGCAGGTTAATGACTCATGGCCCTGGACATCAGGAGAAGGGTCAGCCACTGGGGGCCCCCACGTGTACAAAGGGAAGGGGGCAGGTGAAACACTTCTTGCGATATGAGTGTTCTGTCTCTTGGATGCTGCTCATGCGAGTGTGCCCGATTTGTGAATACTTACCAGGCACCATAGTTATGAGATATATACTTTTCTACAAAAAAAATAAGCTTTAGCTTTAAAAGTAAATAAATTGCAAGGGAGATAGTGCCAGTGATAATTCACCAGTCTTTCTTTCCAGAGACTCTGAAGTCCCTGGTTCAATCCCTAGCACCAACATAAGGCAGAACTGATCAGTGTTCCAGTCTCTCTCTCTCTCTCTCTCTCTTTCTCTCTCATAGAAAGAAACAAAACTTTTAGGATAAAGTAAATTAAGAACAACATTTTGATTTTAAAAAGTAGTTTCCAGTAGTTGGAGAGGCCTCACAGTGCACAAGATATTGGGCTCTCAAGCCTAAAGTCCTGAGTTCAATCCCCGGCATTGCATGTACCAGAGTGATAGTTTGGTTCTCTTAGATGTATTAGGTCTTCACATATGAAGTGTAAGTGTAATTGGTAAGGTTTGCTAAGCAAAGATATGTACTATTGTTTAATAGAAATTTAAAATGGTGTGTAACTTTTTATTTTTGTAGAAGGTAACTTGCATAGTCATGAAAATTGTCAAAGGCAATGCTATAAAATAAGACACTCCTAACAAAGTCTTGACTTTTTTTTTTCTAGTCTGTGTGGTATGGTTGGTGGAGGTCCTCTTCAGAGTTTCACCACTACAGACAAACTTTTTTTCAGAGAGATAGAGGTTGGGTCTGGGAAAGGACACTAAGACAACATGGGTTAAGCTTGAATCTGAATTGTGCCCTTTGCAGATCATGCACCTTCCCAGGTGATTTATCACAGTGGTCAGAAATAAAAACCTTTAAGAGTAGATTTTGCCTAAATGGATGAGAATAATAAATGTAGGTAGGAAGAGGGCAGTGGTGTAACTGGTTAAGAGCAGAAGGACCTGCACAAGGATATGGGTTCAAGTCCCTGCTCCCCACCATCCTGGGGGATGTTTCAGAAGTAGTGAAGCAGCTCTGCAGATGTCTGTCTTTCTCCCTTCTCTCTCTCTCTCTCTCTCTCTCTCTCTCTCTTTAACCAGAGCACTGCTCAGCTCTGACTTACAGTGGTGTGGGGGAGTGAATCCATGACTTCGAGCCACAGGTGTGAGAATTTCTTTGCACAACCAGTAAACTATCTACCCCCACTCTCTTTTCCTCTATATCTCCCCCTTCCCTTTCAATTTCTCTCTGTCCTATCAAATAAAATAGAAAGAAAAATAAAGGATAAATGTAGGCAGATAAGAAAGAAACCAAAAAATAATGACAGAAAGACTTGTAAGAGAGACACAACACTTCCCATTTTATGAATCCAAATAGGTCCCTGTGAGAGTGTGTGTATGTGTGTGTTTGGGGATATGTTGTATGCTTTACATTAGGTTGTTCTAGCTCTTCCCCTGCCAAGAAAATTGGTTCTGTCCTGCTAGTTTCGTGGGCCCGCTTGGCCCCGCCCCAAGGAATCCCGAGAGGGTTCCAGAGTGGCAGAGTTCGAGAGTGCCTGGCGTCCCGGGGGAAAGAGGCAGTAGAGTTCTGTTTGGTGATTAGTTTGTCTTAGTTTATAAATCGTTGTTCCTGAATAAAGAAATACAGCTTCCCTGCCCAGCCGTATGTCTCTGGTCATCTCTGTTACCCGCCCCTGAAGCTAGCCCGGCCACCTGGAGCCTCCAAATTTTAACAACAGGGATATATAAATGCAATTATAAAAATATGTAACCAAGCTCAGCAGCAGCAACAACAACAAATCAAATAAATAACCCCATTCAAAAGTGGGGGGAGAATATGGTCAGAATTTTTACTAAACAGATTTAAAATGCCAACAGACATATGAAAAAATTCTCCAACTCACTGATTGTCAGTAAAATGCAAATAAAGACAATAAGATACCACTTCACTCCTATGAAAATGTCATACATCAGAAAGGATAGTATCAAATGCCGGAGGGGTTGTGGGAGTAAAGGAACCCATGTACACTGTTGATAAGAATGTAAACTGGTCCAGCCACTGTGGAGAGCAGTCTGAAGCTCTCTAGTCTAGAAATGGACCTGTTCTTTGACCTGGCAAGTCCTCTCCTGGGGAGATAGTCTAAGGAACCAAACACCCCCCATCCAAAGATACCTCTGTATACCTATGTTCATAACAGCACAACTTTTTTTTCTTTATTGGGGGATTAGTGGTTTATAATCAACAGTAAAATACAGTAGTTTGTACATTTGTAACATTTCTCAATTTTACACATAACAATTCAGTCCCCTCAAGGTCCTCCTTTGCCATCATGTTCCAGGACCTAAACCCTCCCCTTCACCCCAGAGTCTTTTTCTTTGGTGCAATACACCAAACCCAGTCCTATTTCTGCTTTGTGTTTTCTTGTTTTTCAACTCATTATTATTATTAGTGATTTAATAATGATCAACAAGATTGTGGAATAAGAGTTGCACAATTTATACAGTTCCCACTGCCAGAGTTTTGTATCCCATACCCTCCATTGGAAGGTTCCCTATTCTTTATCCCTCAAGAAGTATGGACCAAAGATATTTGTGGGGTACAGAAGGTGGGAGGTCTGGCTTCTGTAATTGCTTCTCCACTGGATATGGGTGTTGGCTGGTTGATCCATACCCCCAGCCTGTTTCTGTCTTTCCCTAGTGCAATAGGGCTCTTGGAAGGTGGTTTTCCAGGACACATTGATGAGGTTGTCTGCCCAGGGAAGTCAGGATGGCACACAATTTTTAATAGCTCAAACTTGGCGACAACCTAGGAATCCAACAACAGATGAATGGTTAAAAAAATTGTGGCATATATATGATGGAAAACTGCTCAGCTATTAATAATGATGTTCACTCATGGAAAGAACAAAAGAAAAAAAGCCAGAAAGGGGAAACACAAAGTAAAACCGGACTGGGTTTTGATGTATTGCACCTAAGCAAGGACTCTGTGAACTTAGGGCAGGGAGGGTTTGGGAGTCTTGGCGGGGGGTGGGGGGGGGCATGATAATGGCAAAGGACCTAAGCTAGGCGCGGGTTTTGCAGACACCTATCATGGTGAGATGGGAAATTGTACCTCTGTGTTTTTTTCCAAATTGCACAGAATACTTAAAATTTCTGTTTGGTAATTTTTGTTATTTTCATTGGATGATTGACCCAGTACTTAGTCACTTAGGGTGGAATTGGAGGGAGAAGACCTTTTTGATGCTTTGCCTCTGCAGAAGGAGATGTCAGATTAGGTGATGGGAAAGTGACTATAGATGAGTATTAGACAATGGAGAAGCACAGATATTAGTAAGTGGAGGAAACTGGAGCCACACAGTCAATTTCTTAAAGAGTAAAAATGCTTCTTTATCTAATGACGTGCGTCTGAACAAAGACTTCAGGACTTTTGGAAAAGACAAGACTTCCCCTGCTGATTTTACTGCTGTAGGGAAAAAAAAAATTGCCTACACAGTGGTGATAGAAAGAGAAGGTAGGAAGAAAGAGAAAGGCAGGAGAAGCGAGAGAGAGAGAGAGAGAGAGAGAGAGAGACCGAGACCACTCCCACAGTAGGCTCTGACATTATTCAACGTCAGTTTTAGAAAATGTTCACAAAAGTTCTGCTATATAAGTCGAGAAAAGTCAGAAGTCAAGATTCACTAAGCACATTAGTTTAGCTCCAAGGGCCAGAAAAATCACACTCTTTGTTGAACTTTGGGGAAATATGTAAGAGGGACATTTGGAAAAAATAATTCTCGGGGTTGTGCATTGGCACATCTAATAGAGGCACATGTTACCGTGTGCAAGGAGCTGGGTTCAAGTTCCTAGTCCCCACATGCAGAGGAGAAGCCTCACATATTGTGAAGCAGTTTACAGACTTCTCACTTTCTCTCTCCTTCATTCCTCCTTTCCTCTCTATTTGTCTATTAAAAAAAAAAAAGCAAAAGGAAGAGGGGGAAAATGGAAAATGTCTGCTGGGAGCTGGGAGCAGTGGATTCTTGGTGCAAACACTGAGACCCAGGATAATCCTGGTGGAGAAAAAAAGAAGAAAAAGGGAAAAGAAAGAAAGGAGGAAAAGGAAGGAGAGAAAAAGTAAAAGAAAGAGGAAGAAAGGAAGAGAGAGACTGTAAGGAACGAAAGAAAGAAGAATTCTGATAGTCATAAACAAAGTGCTGCTGGTCAAATAAGTTAAGGCTGTTTTCTTATTGTTGTGCAAAAGTAGGCATTTCCAAAAGTAAGCTGCTAGAAACATGAGGTCATATCTTTAAAATAGTAGCACAGGTTCACAGAGGTGAATGAGGAATGAAGCTAAGATAGGGGAAGGGATGAAGATGAACTGGCAACATCATTCCCTATTGTAGCTACATTCAAATCCAAAAAAGTTACTCCTAGACAAAGGCATATCAGTGTGTGTATAGTATCAGTTGAAACAAAACTGGGTTGGCAGTAAATTTCAGATCAACCTGAGTGTCTCAGACATGTGCGTAACTGTACAAGAAATCTGGAAAGAGAATTGAAATAACTTTTAGGTGGGAGAACATTGAAATTCAGGAACATTGAGGGCGTATGCATTGTGTTTTGAGTCACCAGAACTATTACACACTTTGGTGAAGGGGAATGTACTTTACAAACTGAAGTGGGAAACAAATGCTGAAAGATGAATATGCAAAGTTAGGTTGGAAAGTTTTCACCAGAAACCTTGGTAAGATAGCATGCATTTTCCTCTTTCTGACTGTATTTAGCAACACTTGAAGAGCAGTTTCCAAAAAAAAAAAGAGCACTGACAATTTAGCTAACTGATACCTTCAGTAAATATGAGGTAACTCATATTCTCCATAAAAAAGAAGACCAAATATAAATTACTAACAAAGATTCACCATAGGGAGGAGTTGGGAAGCAGCGCAGTGGGTTAAGAGCAGGTGGCGCAAAATGCAAAGACCACCCGCGTAAGGATCCTTGTTCGAGCTCCCGGCTCCCCACCTGTAAGGGGGTCGCTTCACAGGTGGTGAAGCAGGTCTGCAGGTTTCTCTCTTTCTCTCCCCCTCTCTGTCTTCCCTTCTTCTCCATTTCTTTCTGTCCTATCTAACAATGACGACATCAATAACAATAGTAACTACAACAACAGTAATATATTATATATATATATATATATATATAATACAAGGGCAACAAAAGGGAAAATAAATAAGATTAAAAAAAGATTCTCCATAAAACAACTTTAATCAGGTTCCTCTGGGCCCTCTTTATTTATTATTGTTATTTTTATTTTTTACTAGGCCTCACTTAGCCTTGCTTGCCAACCACACTACTGAGTCAGTTTACTGAGAATCATCTCTGGAGAACTGATCATTCTTGTTACCTGATCAAATTATTATCTATCTCTCTGCCTTTGAAATAAGACTATTTGGTTGTGTTCAGCAAGGATCCCATTAAACATATTTAGCAATAATTCCCTTCCCTCAGTGTCTCTCCTCAGTAATTATCAGTCCACTGAACCTCATCATTGTGTTCATTAGTCCTTAACCCCACTGTTCATGTTGGGTTTAGAACTGAGCTCTATTGATCTCTTCTACTACATCAATATTGAAAACCCCTTTTTGTAGTTTTTGATAAAGCTTTCCTTACCACTTTAGTAAGCATTTTAATAATTGTTTCTTTGATGTTAAATAGTACTGTTTGAGAAAATGAACAAGATAAATATCGAGGAAAGTTGAGAGGTTGATGGATAGGAGACTTTCAAGTTTCACTGCCCATATAGAAAAGCTGTGGAGAAGGGAGTGTTCTACTGGAGAGAGCTTTTCTATTATATAGGGAGAATGACCTATGAAAAGGACATTTCAGATTGTAGGATAAAGGTTAAAAGCCCGGGAGGGATAACCTAGAAATAATATTAGACAAATGTCAGCATTCTGTTGAAATAAATGAAGTGAACATGAAGCCATTGGATGATGCAAAAAAAAAAAAATCTCCTACTTGAATCTAAAAGTGAAGAATAAAGCGAGCAGGATTACACTCATCAGAAATAAAGCTGCTCTAGAAATAATCTAGAGTCACAGAATGTATAAGATTGAGTTTATCATTTATCACATGGTCTGATAGAACCTTCCAAATGGACCTGGAGTAAATTTTCACTTAAATTAAACAGAACATTTTATAATTTTCTGTAGTTACCACATCTTAATTTGACCTTTGAAAGTGAGAATTACATATTTTTTAAGTAACCTTTTTTCAGTGTTTTCTTCTGAAAATTCAGTCAGGGCGGGGGTAGATAGCATAGTGGTCATGCAAAGAAACTTTCATGCTGAAGACTCCAAAGTCCTAGATTCAATCCCATGCTCTGGTAGAAAGGAAGGAAAAAAGGAAAGAAAGAAAGAAAGAAGGAAAGAAAGGAAGAAAGAAAGAGAAAAGAAAGAGAGAGAATTAAGTCATTGAAATCCCTCTAGTGTAGATGTTGCATTGCTGAATAACTTTGTGATCTGCGTTGTGACCTATCATATGTTTAAAGCACCTGCATAATATATTTCCAGGAACATGATGTTTTTAGAGCATTATGCCAGTGAGTACCAGTAATTTCTTTTGTTCCTGTTAACTCCCAAGAGGCAGATATTCTAAGTAAGACATCGGTTATGAAAGGACATAAAAGCATTTATATTTTAAAAGAAAGCAACCTTCAGAATAGACTTGAAATTCCTTATTTTTGTCCCAGCTGATCAACTTTTCTTCTTTCCATCTGACCTGATAACAAACAACCTTTTCCTAAACTGTTCTCATGCCAGATACTGCACGCCTTTGACTTCTGTGTGCCTCCTTTGTAATCCTGCCACACCCTTCAACTGTGGAGGCTTTACCCCCACACAGATAATTGACCCTAACAGTGATGAACTATGTAATTGTTCATCCTTAGAGACCATAACTGTAAATTATATTACCTGATCAACTGCCACAGAAAGTCATCTTGTAATGATGGGAGGTTGCTCAAAAAAAAAAAACACACCAAAAAACAGAATTATATCTTTTGGTATTTGAGAGGAGAGGTACCCATTGTTTGTACTTTTTATAATTTCTCATAGATTTCTATTATAGTTTTAATGAAGTGAGAGATTAAAACTCTGTTATATATAATGTATATTGTAGCCCCTGAGTACTGAATTGACTGACCAAATATAGTGTTACTCGCTTATTTAAAAGTAGACATTCTGTACTAGGGAAAACTAGAAATAGGCTGGGGGTATGGATCTTCCTGCCAATGTGCATGTCCAGTAGAGAAGCAGTTACAGAAGCCAGAAGTCCTACCTTCTTCACTCTAAAAAGAATTTTGGTCTATACTCCCAGAGGGGAGAAATGCTAGGGAAAGATGACTAGAGGGCTCTGAAACCCAGTTCCTTCAGGAATAAGGGAGAGAAGAATAAAAAAAAAAGAAAAACACTTAGAAGTAGTAATAGTGACTTAAAATGGAAGAGAAGGCAGACTCATGAAAAAAATGGGCATATATATAATATATTTAAAAGCAATTATACATGAATAAAATATATACTATAATACTTATGACTATAATATAAAAAGTAAATATGAATAAACCAATATAATAAATACATTATATAGCATAAAGTTATATGTAAAATAAATGTATATATTTATAGAAATACTAGTAAACTCATATCTGTGACCTTCGGAGAACCAATGTAATTGCCAATGGAGGGAATGGGGATACAGAAGTCTGATGGTAGGAATGGTGTGGAATTATAACCCTGTTATTTTGTAATTTTGTAAATCACCAGTAAGAAAAGAAAGAAAATAAAAGTAGGCTTTCTGGGGGCCTGGCGGTAGTGTAGTGAGTTAAGCGCACATGGCACATACCACAAAGACCGGCTCCTGATTAGAGGATCCTGATTAGAGTCCTGGTTCCCCACCTGTGGGGGAGTCGCTTCACAAGCAGTGAAGCAGATCTGCAGGTGTCTCTCTTTCTCCCCCCCCCTCTGTCTTCCCCTCCTTTCTTGATTTCTCTCTGTCCAATCTAACTACAACAACAGCAAGAACAACAATAACAACAATGATTAACAACAACAACGATAAACAACAAGGGCAACAAAAGAGAAAAAATAGCCTCCAGTAGCAGTGAATTCCTAGTGCAGGCACTGAGCCCCAGCAATAACCCTAGAGACAAAAAAAAAAAAAAAAGAAAAAAAAGAAAAAAGAAAAACAAATTGACATTCTAAGTAGCCATGACTAAGCACTACTGGGGCCTCCTGTCTTTCATATAGTGACTCTTATGCATAATGAACTGAAATAGGTGACTGTGGTGAAGACTGAGCTATAGTGTTTATTAGTTTGATATTTGCTAATCATCTCCTTTCAGAATGTCACTGGGGTTTGTTTCTCCCATACAACAGAGGGAAGCCTTATCCTGGGCAAAGCTTTGGTGATGTTCTGTCTGTCCCCCTGTATCTCTCTTTTCCTGTCTGATGAAGTTGATCCCAAGCATGAAGTTCCCGTGAGAACACATGAACACGCACACACAGGATCGGAAGCTTCAGTGACTATCCCTTGTTATGCCTGAAGCATACCCACTCTTCCTTAAATTTGATAGTAGACACTCCTACCACCTGCAATCCCACTCTGCACTTGAAGTTAGGGTCTTTAAAGCATTGAGTATGTTATATGAGGTCATCAGGGTGGGTCCAACTCTATCTGACCTCTTTATAACATGAGTGTGGGGTTCAATAACCTAAAGACAGAAATGGAAATAACTTCCAAAAGAGAAAGGCCTCAGAGCTTTCAAATTTTCATTGCTTCGTGGCTATGAGATCAAACTTGTATACTACTGACACCCTGATCTTGGATATCTGACTTCCAGTTTTGTAATACAAATCTCTGTTGTCTAAGTCCCCTGACCCCCACCGTCTACAATGTTCTGTTGTGGCAGGCCTAGTAAACATACACCATGGTACCACAGGCCTAACACCAGTGACGTAGTTACCTGACTAGGAAGATGCCACAACCTTCTCCCCCATATCCAAGACAGCTCATATTTCACAAGTTCTCTAGTACTCTGTCACTAACTTAGCAGTTCATAACCTGATAGTACACAACTTTGATCTCATAGACACAAAGCAATGGAAATTTGAAAACTATAATTCAGAGGAATCCTCAGATGTCAGGGAAAGTCCCCGGGCCCTTAGGATTTTTCTTGTCTTAAATGAGTCATCAAAACAGCATCAAATGGAATACCAAAGGCAAAAATCAACAATAAAAGAAATATGTATGGAGAATTTACATGTCCGCTCAATCTAAAGAAAAAAGGGTGGATCTGGGCTATTCATCTTGTATTAAGTGACCTAGGAAATAGAAGAGAGGGGGGAAATAACAAGTAGGGAAACATCACTCTGAGAGTAAGAGGATGAGTTTCTCAGAGAGGACATATTAACATATTAGCTTTACACCTGGTTGATATACCTGCCTTCACTCTATTCTCCTAGGTCATGAGAAGTTGGTGAGGGACCATAACTGGTTTTTCTATTAGAAAAAGGTCAGATGACTGCGACAAGGTCAAGATCCTCTTCTCAACCTCTTGTGCCTTCAGTGTTCTTAATTTAAAGCAATCTGTGTCCTTAAGCAATGGAAACCATTTCTCCTGAAGTCCTCTGGGGCTCAATAGTACCTTATTTCCTCATCCCAGGTGATACTTGCTGGATGAGTCCTACTTTGGGCATATGGAGGAGCCTATCTCATCCCTTTAGGAAGACAGGCCCCTCCAGAGCTCATTAGGTGTGAAGCCAGTGAAAAGGTTCCACTGGTGTAGGAATAGTTCTCCCCTGTGGTTTTCTTATGTAGGGGGCAAATCTGCTTTCGGCCATATGGATTCTTTGAGAGTGATAAATTCTGCTAAGCTCTCTTCTTGCAAAGGATCACCTAGTTTTTAGTGTATTTTTTCCTAGTCAATTCACCTACACAGAGGTGATCTGACTCAGATTGTCTTCCCCCCAGAGAACTGAACATCTAGATAGCTCTCCAAATGTGTAATAGAGAGCATATTGCCACTTAACTACTAGACTTTCTTCAATAACTAGCCTGTTCAGGTTTAACTAACACACTCCCAAAATAGATTGTACCTGCTCTACTTCATTCACTCAAGCTGTGTAAAAATGTATTCTAGTTATATTCCTGACCCCTCGTTGACCCACTAATATACGATCTGTGAAGTAAGGAAATTTTTCGTCTCAAACCTTCTTTCTAATGTCTGGACATGCAGTATGTTTTAAACATTTTAAAGGTTACTATATATAAATATAGAACAGGACAGTTTTTGTTTTCTATGTGACATAATGCTTACACTTATACTTTTGCATAAACTCAAAGTATGAGTTAGTCATACTGGTTAATATCCACAGAAGTGCTTCAAATCATTTTGAAGAAGACAAAAGAAATGGCAGTTCTTTGGATGATCAGAAATTGTTTTCTTTTTGTTGGGAGAGAACTGTACCTGTAAGATTGAAGTAAAAAGGAACGTGAGAGGACTTTGCCAAGCATAAAGGAAGTTAGTCTTCAGTGGAGGGTCACTGGCTCCCTGTGGGTGATGCAGAACTTTCCTGGGCTTCTTTAAGGCCTTTTCACTGCTAAGCCACAGGCTGGCTTCTCAGATCCACTGGACTCCCTTTCTTCTTCATTCCTGACTTACATTAGAATATACCGTCCTGAATCGCACGCTGTGTCTATGTCCTATTAAAATGGTCTCCAGAGATAAGCTACAACCCTTCCTGTTTTCCTGTCATATAAATAAGCCAAAGATGGCCTCATGTGTTGACCTGAACATTGTTTATTTCTTCACTGCAAATGGAGATTCAGCCATTAACTCCAAGTTCAATGAGCACCAACATCAATTTTTTAATACATTCTAAATATTTATTGTCTTTTTAAAAATGTGTTACTTACTAATAACACAGAAGGAGTACCAGAGCATGGCTCTGATCACTTTGGCATATGTGGTACTGGGATTTGACCTTGCAAGTTCAAAACTCTTACCAGTGAGGCTATCTCCCTGAGTACACATGTAATTATTTTAAAGTTGCACCAAGAAGCAGAATTTCAGCCATTTGGGGCCCATTTGATTAGCATACCCTACCACCTCCTTAAATGGACAAGTATTAGTAAAAAGAGAAGATAGCAGACACTCCCTGTTATGTTGTTGAGTGACATCATCTAGACTCCTAAGACTTCTCTCTGATGCTCTTCTCCTGTGGATGTCTCTTGACCTTACACCCTTCTGAATAATGGCCTCCTCACTTTAAGTCTCTAGATAACTTGTGCCATGAGAGACCTCTCTCATACAGCCTGTTCAAAAGTCATCTAATATACCTTGTGCAATCATGCCTCTCTTGGTCATATCAAATTTTTCCCTTGATTCAGTTTCAAATCGCCAGACCCGTGACTTACTTAATTTTGTTTTCCATTCTTTCTTTTTGTCTTCTACAATTTTAGTTGTATCGGAAAACAAAATAAATGAGGTTTTTTTTTCACCATTTATAGGAAGATATTTGTTGCGATTGCCTCACAGTCTTAGATAGGAGCAGCTCATAAAGTACTGGGAAGTGAGTGGTGAGCTTTGGAATCTAATAAGATCGTTTTGAAGAATAGTTACTAATGTTTAGGGTTCTAGTTCTCTCTTCTCTCTGTGCATAGCTAACTTTGGGTGTTTCAGATGCAGCCTGAAGGTCAATGACCACAGGAAAACTATTACATATGTTTCCCACTGAGACTTGTATACTCTTAACAGCCAGCTAATGGAGCTCTGAGAGTGTCATCAGAGTTAAGACCAGGTTGGAAATCTTCATTTTACATCACATTAAATGAGAAGTTTTCATTAATAGGACATGTATAATGGCATTAATAAGAGGGAAAAGGAAGAAAGACAGGAGAGCTGAGTATCATGTATAAATTTGTGACTTCCAACATACCTTGATTAATATCTATCTATATTTTATTTTAAGTACTTATTTTTTTTTAATTTTTTTTTAATATTTATTTTATTTATTTATTCCCTTTTGTTGCCCTTGTTGTTTTATTGTTGTAGTTATTATTGTTGTTGTCGTCATTGTTGGATAGGACAGAGAGAAATGGAGAGAGGAGGGGAAGCCAGAGAGGAGGAGAGAAAGATAGACACCTGCAGACCTGCTTCACCGCCTGTGAAGCGACTCCCCTGCAGGTGGGGAGCCGGGGTTCGAACCGGGATCTTTATGCCGGTCCTTGTGCTTTGCGCCACCTGCGCTTAACCCGCTGCGCTACAGCCCGACTCCCTATTTTAAGTACTTATTTAAAAAAAATGAACATATGAACGTTCCAGAGTTTCCAGTTTTGTAACTCTCCTAAACCTTACCCCTGACCTATGATTTCAGGCATATGTATATCTATAGTATAAATCAGAGATTATATTTATATATATATCTAATCTCATTCTAAAATTCTGTATATTTCTCAATCAAACCTCATCTTTTTGGAGTAATATAAGCCTTTTCTTCATGAATTGCCTTTGTTAAGCAACATCTATAGAAATCAGAACTTCTTTTAGGACAGCTAGATTCAGAGATGTCTATTTCTCTAGGCACAATCCGTACACAATAATTTACATATTTTCCCATAATAAGACAGCATTGATTAGAAATTGCATTTTTGAGAGAGAAACGTATGTATTATAAAAATCACTTAAAATAATTAAATGTGTTTTTTTAAAACTAGAACAATTATTATTATTATATATATATTTTTAAGTGGCACTTTTCCATGAGCTTTCTTCTCAGATTAAAGACAGGGAGAATATTCACTAGAAGTGATATGCATAAAATTTCAACTGATCTTTCCAAAGGACAAAAACAACTATTAAGAGAAAGAAATAATAGACATCGATGAATAAAAAAAAATGGTATTTAAAAAAAAGATGAATAGCTCACTTGGAGCAGATATCAGGTGGGTGACAGCAGATGAATATAGGCCTGCGGATATAGTTTGAAAAGGTTGAGGGACCTTGACCTCAATCATCCAACTGTAAAGTACAAAGAAATACAAATGGCATACAATGTTTATAAAAACCGGGTGAATTTTAAAGGAATTATGTACTTTTCATCCAGACATATGAATTCAGAAGTGCTATTTCCACACAGTTTCTATTAATAACCTTTCCCCGTGCCTAATGAGCACCCACTGCATAGCTGAAATAGATTCTATACTATAAAGCACCAGCTCCTTCTTTGTGTGTTACCCTTTGACTTTGGAGACTATATTATGTGAAATAAACTGTGTCTCTCTCTCTCTTTTTTATTATTGTTGTAGTTATTATTGTTGTTGTTACTGATGTTGTTGTTGGATAGGACAGAGAGAAATGGAGAGAGGAGAGGAAGACAGAGAGGGGGAGAGAAAGAGAGACACCTGTAGACCTGCTTCACTGCCTGTGAAGTGACTCCCCTACAGGTGGGGAGCCAGGAGCTCAAACCTGGATCCTTATGCTGGTCCTTGTGCTTTGTGCCACCTGCACTTAACCCTTTGTGCTACTGCCCAACTCCCTGTAACCTTTTTCTCTAAGAGACAGAAATCTAACCAAGAGGCAGATTTCTCAAGAGGTACATTTGCATAGAACTGTCTGGTGAACTAATGCAACTGTGAATTGTGATTCCAGCACTGAGCCTGAGAACTGTAAGGAAGTGGACATAGATGACTTCTAGGACTTTTTCAAATATGATATATTTATATCTGTTGTATTTAAATACAAAGTGCTTAGAAACAGCCCCTATTCTAATTGATTTCTATTTTGTATTCTCCTCCAATTATACATGTTAAATTCAAAATCTGTTCTCTTAGCCTGAGGAAATTGTTCCTTGAGATGATTGTTAATTGCCAGAGAGAAGTAATCACCAAATTTCTCAACATATACATTCTTCATTGTAATTTCGGAGATTAAAAAGTCATATCCTAAACAAATTTT